>NC_139950.1:41667459-41754360 GCF_963454915.1 Gymnoscopelus microlampas
CTGAAGTGGTCAATGTACGTTTTGTAATAATAATCAAAGTCTACAAAGTAACTAGTAACTCAAGTTTTCAAATAATTGTAGTGGAGTAAAAGTACAATATTTGGATCCGATATGTAGTGGAGTAGAAATAAAAGTATTGGAAATTGGAAATACTCAAGTAAAGTACAAATACCTCAACATTGTACTTACCGTAAGTACAGTACTTGAGTAAATGTACTTAGTTACTTTATACCATTGCAGTTAACTTTGCTTCCATGTGTACACTCTCAGAGTTAAATTAACTCTCAGGATTTGACTGTGTATTGGGTCTGGAATCGCTCCGATCCTTCAGCGATGCACCAATTCTGTCTACTTGGAGACCTTAAAAGGTCTTCCTCAGAGGCAGGCCTTTTAAGGGCTGAATGATGGACTGTATAAAAAGAGGTGTGTTGGAAGGGGAGGATTAAAGAGACGGACAGCAGACTTGAAAGATCAGGGGCGTTGTTATGTAATCTGCATACACAGTACAGTACATGCTGTCTGCAGGGAGTACAGCATACAAACCATGGTTCAAATCAAAAAGATGTTTTTTTTGTTCAGGATAGTTGGGAATCTTTCGCTGGAAATGTTTGTGTTTATCCAGTCTGCCACAAATAATGAGGGCGTGGCTCCCATGTGGGTCTGGGAATTCATGTGGACAGTCTTATGATGTCAATGGTCTATGTATCTACCTGTATGTCATATGACTGATACTTGGGCAGGTTTTCAACCTGATCCGACCGCATTGACTTCCATTATAATATTAAAGTTAAACTACCCAAGTAGGCTGGCTCCTCCTGACCAAGTCAGGAAAACAATGAAAATCGGGAAGGATGCAAGTTGGGAATGCATGCCCCACTCGGTTATATCCAGTGTTGCCAGATGTACGATAATTATCGTATTTGTACGATAATTTTACTCTCTGTACGATCAATAATGCCAAAAATGCCCAAATGTACGATAATTTCGACATATCACAAAAAAGTGTGTGAATTTACTGAATTCCCTGGCTGCTGATTCAGGGTCCGGTTTTGCTTTTCAAAATAAGTCAGTAAATCAGTAAATCTGACCCTAGATCTGTACTTCTAGGAGGCATTACAAGTCTTAAGGCTTTTATTTGTGTAAGGTCCAGGAAGTTGTCTGCTTCCACGCAGCATATGTGATTTTTTGTCTCGTAGGAGTCTCAAACAAGGTTGTTTCTTACCGTACTACACATTTTTTTGGTGAAATTACATACAGTATGTAGACCTGTGATTTATCTTTTTTGGCTGTGTACGATATTTGTCTTACAAATACGATAATTTTAAGCCTCCGGTATGATAATTTAACATTTCCCATCTGGCAAAACTGGTTATATCTATCTGTCTGTCCACGGGTCCGCACAAATATTCATGGTTCCCACTTAGCAATGCACACCCCCGGGTCATCTGGGACACACGCGCAATGTTTCAGGTCGATAGGTTGGATGGCGCCCGAGTTATGCCCGGGGAGGACATTACAAGAGATATAAAACATAATGTAAAAAAAGGCATAGAGCTACTTCTTTGACTTATTGGCACAATAAATGTGCTGCTGATCAGTCCAATGGCGGCAGCCCCCCCTGCAGAGCCACGTGGATAGTTTCCATTTACATTTTGAAATGGGTGAATTAAAATTGAATTTAGTCCGACCGTACCGCACACAATCACTCTTATTGCTTTATGTCTCATACATTTAGCCCATTAAAACCGGGAAAGCATCTGTGTCATTTTAGATTTTAGCTATATATGTATAGCAATGTTTTTCAGAAAACTCTTAGGATTTGAGAACAAGTGGTTTAGAACAGTAGTTCTCAAAAATAGCAGATATACAAGCTCACAATGCATCACATCGCGACGCATTGTGAGCTTGTAGATCGGCTAAATGTATATAGGCCTGAAGTGGGTGATGCATGTTTTGTAATAATAATCAAAATCTACATAGCAACTAGTAACTAGTTTTCGAATAATTGTAGTGGAGTAAAAGTATAATATTTGCCTCTTGAGATGTAGTGGAGTAGTGACATCTTTAAATGCTCCAGTAAAGTAAAAAATACCTCACAATTGTACAGTACTTGAGTAAATGTACATAGTTACTTTACACCACTGGGTTTTAACGGCTTTAAACTATCCATGAATGTGTTTCCTTGTCCTTCTGACTGTAAGCATGGTGTGTTTCTCCTCCTCCTCAGCATGGAGGGCTCTGTGGTTCGGCTGCCTGAGATCGTGGCGCTGAAGAAGAAGTACAAGGCCTACCTGTACCTGGACGAGGCCCACAGCGTGGGGGCGGTGGGGGCCTCGGGGAGGGGCGTGACCGAGCTGTTCGGCGTGGACCCGGCGGACGTGGACGTGATGATGGGCACGTTCACCAAGAGCTTCGGGGCCGCCGGAGGATACATCGCCGGGAAAAAGGTTTCTTTTTTTCATTTTAAATCTTTATCCCACGATTTTGTAACCCATTTTTTCACCCAGTGCCAATTGCCTATATAATCCTGGGCGTTACTCTCCCTCTGCCAGCCTAGGGAGAGCCCAGAACTGAGCTCATGCCTCCTTCAATGCATGAGGAGCTAGCAAACCGCTTCTTATCACCTGGGAAAAAGGTTTCTGATTGGTCTTTATTTTAACTTTACATTAAGACCAGAAAAGGCATCTGTCATTTTTAGATTTGAACCACTTAAACAATTATCTTATACTTTGGGCTATTAAAAAATAGCAGATATACAAGCTCATTGCACAGAGTGCCGCGCAAATCTTTGAATACATATATGTTTTTTAAACAAAAAAAATAAGTCTTTGCTTCTGGGGGGGGTCCCTGGAACATGAGCTTGAGCTTGTATATCTGTTATTTTTGAATAGTCAAAGAAATCTAAAAATGAGACATATTACTTTCTTAATGGGTTAAAATGCTGCTTTTGTTTTGGACGCGTTCCATATTTGGTGTTTTATTTGTTCATGCGTGTTATGACTATGATTTGTAAAAGGCTGATTCATATTCTGTTGCACGCTGTCGTTGTCGTGCAATGAAAACAGCCGATCTACACGCTCACAACACGTTGTTGTGAGAGTGTAGATCTGCTGATTTTCGGTGCACAGTATGCTGACCATGCGCCGTGTAAATTAAGCATAAGTCGGTGGCACACACACGGAGACAAGACGGATGTCGTTGTCATTCACTTGTGGTGTTAGCGCTAATTGGCTAAACCTAAATTAATGGAACCACCTTCTGCACAGCCTCAGGCTGGATCAATTAGCAATTAGCAACAATACTGAAGATGAATGACGCTTCACCGTACCTATTTCAGTGCTCACCTCATGCCCCCCCCCCCCCCCCCCCCCACACACACACACACACACACACACACACACACACACACACACACACACACACACACACACACACACACACATAGACAGAATCGATGTGAAAAGTGGGGTTATTTAAATGAATACACTATCTTTGCAGGTATTGTAGATCGACTTAACTGTGTGTAAAGCAGAGACTGATGGCGACACATTTCGGTGTGTGTTCAGCGTTTAGTACAGTCGGTCGCTGTTGAGGCGATACAAATCTAATTCATATTATCCACTGAATGTTCACAGTGAGTTTAACCCTTTTATAAGACCTGAGGCCGATTCTACAAATGTCTTCTAAATCCTAACAGTTTTCTGAAAAACGTAACGTTGCTGTATCAGTGGTGCTCCAACTTTTTCATGTCAAGGACCCCCAAAATGATATGTATTTGGCCGCCGACCGCCATCTCAAAATATTTTGTTCAGGGACCCCCAGAAGCAAAGATTTGAGTTAAAAAATGTTCGCTTTAAAAGAATATATATTCAAAGATTTGCACACATTTAAAAAAAAAAAATCTAAAATAGCAGATCTACAAGCTCAGTGCTGCGCTACGAGCTTGAATATCTGCTATTTTTGAATAGCCAAAGTGTAAAGTAATGCTTTTTAGGCTCAAATCAAAAAATGATGCGGTCTTAATGCGTTTGGATGCATTGTTGTACAGTAAATGCATAACAATGGACGCAAAGGGCAAACTCATACTCGAAGTCTAGTTAATCACAACAAGAATAAGCTCATCATACTTTACTAGGGGTTACGTTGTGCTAAAAAAGGTGATCTATTCCTTTAACACTTGTTAATGGTGCCCAGCTGCCTGTTTTGAATACCATCCTTTATCACGGATACCATTCACCTCTCTCCAGCCTGTTCATGTGGTATCCATGGGAGACTGGACTAGACCTGGTGGTATTATGCCATCCAGAGACAGGAACATGGTTAGCCTGGTCTCTGGTCTATGTGCTGTGCTGTTCATACAGAACACCCTTTGCCTATGGGCAGGCCTGGAATTTCGTAATTTTAGGGGCAAGGCCACTTGGCCTTTGGTGTTGTCCATTTTTTTAAGGCCAGGGCAGGAAAGCCATCAAATAAAATAAGATTTTAGTCCATTGAAATAATTAATTGAATTTAAGCACTAATCAAAGTCACTGGATTGGTTTAAAGATGGGTAAATGGTGCATTTATATAGCGCTTCTATCCAAAGCGCTTTACATTGATTGTGCCATTAACCCATTCACACACACATTCATACACCGATGGCGGAGGAAACCATGCAAGGCACCAACCTGCTCATCGGGAGCAATTAGGGGTTCAGCGTCTTGCTCAAGGACACTTCAACACTAACTCTAGGGGCCCGGGATCGAACTGGGAACCTTGCGGCTTTCCAGTTCACTCTACCCGGCCACTCTACCCCTGAGCCACTGCTGCCCATGGGGACTCAGGGGAGTTAAGAATTCATAATCTCAACAAGAGACACTGGTGTCTACATGACAAGAAAGAGACACTGGTGTCTACATGACAAGAAAGAGACACTGGTGTCTAAATGACAAGAAAGAGACACCGGTCTCTACACGACAAGAAAGAGACACTGGTGTCTTCATGACAAGAAAGAGACACTGGTGTCTACATGACAAGAAAGAGACACTGGTGTCTTCATGACAAGAAAGAGACACTGGTGTCTACATATTGACAAGAAAGAGACACTGGTGTCTACATGACAAGAAAGAGACAGAAGAGAAAGTGGTAGGCCTACAGTCAGCTGGGGCATTTAGGCCACTTTGGCCTCAGTGCATGCCATTTTTTTGAGGGGCACAAGGCCAAACTGAGGGACAACGACGGCCATGGCCTTCGTGGCCTCCCTGAAATTCCTACCCTGCTTCGGTCAAATGGTAGTTGCAAATATTAGTATTACATTGATTTAACTCACAGTATGTATACCAGCACCAAAAGAGTGTGGTCGGTGTGATGCTTTAGGGACAGCTTTTGATGATGATGTCTGCTACAGTACATTCAACAAAGTAACACAGCACACCATTAGCGCATAGTCAGGTGCAGAATGCAGGCATTGATAATATACTAGTAAGAAAAGAGAAAAGAAAATCACACACTCGACGCCAACTCAATTTAATAGTCGTTTCGGCCAATGACTTCATCTGGGTCCATTAAATTGAGTTGGCATTTACTGCTTGAGTGTGCGCTTTCTTTTCTCTTCTCGCTGTGTGTTGTGTCTGCTGTTGTCAGTCACAGAAAGGTTTACTGCATATTGACATGCAGGGCCTTTTCCCATGAACGTTTACTAGCACTCATTGTCTAATGTGAAATCCCTCACCCCACCTGAGCAACCTGAGGAAAAAGTACTCACGTTTTGCACTTAAGTAAAAGTATCAATACTGCAATGTTAGAAATACTCTGTTACAAGTAAAGGTCTGGTATTTAAAATGCACTTGAGTAAAAGTACAAAAGTATTCGCATTAAAGTATACTTAAGTACTGAAAGTAAGAGTACTCATTTTGCTGAATGTCCCATTTCACAAGTTTCCAAATGTATGAAAATGCTTTGAAAATAGCAGATCTACAATATGCGACTCGCTGTGAGCTTGTAGATCGGCTATTTTCAAATAGTCTAAGTATGCATAGGGCTGAAGTGTATGTATGTTTTGTAATGATAATCAAAATCTACAAAGTAACTAAAGTTTTCAAATAATTGTAGTGGAGTAAAAGTTCAATATTTGCCTCTGAGATGTACGTGGAGTGGAAGTAAAAGTAACTCAAAATGTTACTTCAAGTACAGTACTTGAGTAAATGTACTTAGTTACTTTACACCACTACACCTGAGCAACCTGCAGGAATACACAAATAGCGTAAAGCGATGACTAACATTGCAGTATGATCCGCTACTATAGAGATGTATGGATTGCCACCATCCTCCCCCCCCCCCCTCTCCCCCCCTCCCCTCTCGTAGCCCCTCATATGTCCAACAAATGTTCCCCGGGCCGCCGTGTGTCTCACAGCCTTTGTAATTCCTTTCGACTCCATTAAAACGTGCGCTTTAGTCCATAACCACAGCAGCTTTGCGGCAGTTGATTAGAAAGCAACAGAGGAAGTGGCCATGTTGTTTGAATTAGGCATCCAGGCGAGAGGGACCCTTCCTGCCCGGCCCACCGCGCCGTGCCCCACATATTGGCTCAGCCCTCTGCCGCTCCGTCATAATAAGAAGGTAAAAGCTGGCAGGCGGCCAGCCCCTTCTTGTGGCAGGCATCGGAACTGCGCTCCAGATTTAACAGGATGGCCTTTAACAAGCATGATAATGTTTGAAGTATGAACACGCTGCCTCGTCTGACAGCTGGCTATAGTAAACGACACAGAGAGAGAGAGGGCGAGAGAGAGAGAGAGAGAGAGAGAAAGCCTTTAGATTTTTACTTATTTGTTGTTGTGGTGCAAAAGCCCCCAAATCTTACATTAAGTGGATTCAGGTTGACCGACAAAAGACTTAGCAGATGTGTTCTGGAACACACAGTCATAGCTATTTTATAAGTCTACCAAAAATACGCACCCTAATGAATAGACTCCAAAACGCCATATAAATCACTTCTTGAACCTCACATGAGGTAGGCTTAGTTTATTAACCCCCCTTTGCCCATACTGTGTGTGTGTGTGTGTGTGTGTGTGTGTGTGTGTGTGTGTGTGTGTGTGTGTGTGTGTGTGTGTGTGTGTGTGTGTGTGTGTGTGTGTGTGTGTGTGTGTGTGTGTGTGTGTGTGTGTGTGTGTGTGTGTGTGTGTGTGTGTGTGTGTGTGTGTGTGTGTGTGCGTGCGTGCGTGCGTGCGTGCGTTAAATACTGCAATGTAGAAGTACTCTGCTAAGTAAAAGTCCCGAATTCAAAATGTACCTGAGTAAAAGTACAACAGTATTGGAATCAAAATGTACTTAACAAAAGTAAAAGTACTAAAATATTTGAAAATAGCAGATCTACAAGCTCACAACGCGTCGCGACGTGTTGTGAGCTTGTAGATCGGCTATTTTCAAATAGCCTATGTATAAAACAGGGCTAAAAGTGGTTAATGTATGTTTTATAATGTAATACATTGATATCCGCAAAGTAACTAGTAACTAAAGTTTTCAAATAATTGTAGTGGAGTAAAAGTACAATATTTGCCCTCTGAGATGTACCTCAAAATTGTACATCAGTACAGTACTTGAGTAAATGTACTTAGTTACTTTACCACTGTCTTTGCCCATACATTGTGTGTGTGTGTGTGTGTGTGTGTGTGTGGGGAGGGGTGTGTATAATATGCATTACTAGCAGTGCTGCTGGTCTGATACCTTGTGGTCGTGCAGTGTCACATCGGTATTGCGGGCTAGCGCTTCGGAGGAAAAGCGTAAACACTCCCGAGCCGTCGCTCGCTCTCCTGCTCTCCTCCACAGATGTGGGAGGGATTTCGGACATGTTCCCTTAACCGGTTTATCTCGGTCGTACCAAAGAGAAAAAAAAAAAAAGATCCCGCCGCCAGGCCCTAAAGCGGTGAAAATCTCCCCCCAGCCCTTTAACCCATTAAGACCGCGGGAACCGGCATCTGTGTGTAATTTTTAGATTTCTTTGGGCTATTCAAAAATAGCAGATCTACAAGCTCATGGCGCGGCACCGAGTGCCGCGCCATGAGCTTGTAGATCTGCTATTTTTTGAAAAATCTTTCAAAATATATATATTTTCAAAGCAAACATTTTCAACTCAAATCTTTGCCTCTGGGGGTCCCTGAAACTAAATATTTTGAGATGGCGGTCTGTGGCCAAATACATTTAATTTTGGGGGTCCTTGACATGAGAAAGTTTGAGAACCACTGATTATAGCAAAGTGTTTTTCAAAAAAACTGTTGGGATTCAAAAGACATTTGTAGAATCCCCAGAGGCAAAGTTTGGAGTTAAAAATGTTATCTTTAAAAATATATACATATTCAAAGATTTGCAAAAATGTTCACGATTTTTCTAAAAAGTTGAAGATCTACAAGCTTATGTATGAGCTTGTAGATCTGCTATTTTTTAATAGCCCAAAGAAATCTAAAAATGACACGGACACGTTCCCGGTCTTAATGGGTTAAATGAAAACAGATGTCCGGTCGTTGTGCGGGGCTCCTTTCCGATGGTTTTGGAGCATATCCCCCCCCCCCCCCCCCCCCCCCCCCCGCTCAAATCCCCCTTCCTCTCTCTCAACATCTGCACGAGGAGGAGAGTCCGTCACCGCCACCGCCCAGCGGAGAGAGACAGATGGCAGCGGGGTGGAGAGGGGGGGGAAAAAAATGGTGGCCAGACGGCATCTCCGGCTACATGTCATCACCCCGCCCCCGCTAGGCCACCACACGGCCACCGAGTGGCAGCTCCGGGGCCAACTCTAAACCTCAGACCACTTATACAGTGAACACACACACACACACACACACACACACACACACACACACACACACACACACACACACACACACACACACACACACACACAGACACACACACACACACACACACACACACACACACACACACACGTGCTTCGAGGACCGTGACCAAAATCACTCCCGTTTCCTGAATCCTTGCTCTCTCCCCGCTTGACAAGTGATAGTAGAATGAGTTCTACTGCTGACATTTGGGATTAATAATGAGACTTTGGCTACTTTGTCCCGTTGTGCCTCAGCGGCGCGTTTCCAACGACTGGCCTGTCTCAAGATATCTAGAGCTCTGGCTCTCCCCTCCGATAGAGAGAGAGAGAGCATTGAGCAGTGAGAAACACCCTCTGCGTTCACAGCTCTCTGTGATGTAGAAGGTAGTAGCGCCTGTGATGTAGAAGGTAGTAGCGCCTCGGAGGTGACAGAGAAACAAACTCATGGTGCCTTAATTGATTCTCAGGTGTTGGCCGTTGCATGTGAGCTCTCTCTAGTGGCCCTAAAGGACAAGTGCAAGGCCAACCTCAACCTCATTTTTTATGAATCTATTATGCCAGTGGTTTTCAACCTTTTTTATAACACGGTCCATTATTTATTTGGCATTTGAGCCACGGACCACCGTTTGATGAGATTTAGACTGTCAGACCCAAGACTTAAAATATTTTGTTATTGTTGATCTTGTCCACAATTCCATGCTGTATTGATGATGTGGTACCATAGGAGAGATATCAGGCAAACGTTGATCAAAAGAACAATTCTTTTACATTCTCAAATTTTGTGTAGACTACTTGTACATTAAGTAATGCAGATGTTTAACAATAATGTAACTCTAGACTTAAGGGGATGTAAAAGTAAGAAAAGAAGAGAGAGTGATAATTATTTTGTTAAAAAGTTAAAGCTGTATATTCTGAACATAATCATTGCTACACAGTGTTCAGTAACGGGGTTGTCTCCATCTCTCCAGCTCTTTAGTAAACAGAAGATACATTTTCAGGTCAGGATATCAATTTTATTCAATCGAGACGGAACAGATGCACAGCTATTTAACAGTTATTTTAACAACAATAAATATCACTTAGACCACTTTTTAAGTGTACCCGGGGCGGCAGTGGCTCAGGGGTAGAGTGAACTGGAAACTGCAAGGTTCCCAGTTCGATCCCGGGCTACCCCAGAGCTAGTGTCGAAGTGTCCTTGAGCAAGACATTGAACCCCTAATTGCTCCCGATGAGCAGGTGGGTGCCTTGCATGGTTTCCTCCGCCATCGGTGTGTGAATATGTGTGTGTGTGTGTGTGAATGGGTGAATGTAATGCACAATCTATGTAAAGCGCTTTGGATAAAAGCGCTATATAAAAGCACCATTTACCATTTTATTTACCATTTTAAAGCAATGCTCGGATTCAAATAGAACACATTTCTGATCATCTGCATGTCCGTCTCATTCCAGGAGCTGGTGGACTACCTGCGGGGCCACTCCCACAACGCGGTGTACGCCTGTGCCATGTCCCCGCCCGTCACAGAGCAGGTGACGCGCGCCATGAAGTGCATCATGGGCCTGGATGGAACCACAGTGGGTGAGAATACTGAACCAACCTGTGTCCCTCCTCCTGCTCGTCCTAATCAAAGAAAAGATGTTTCTACATGCATAGATTATCAGCTACGATACAACTTTCACACTCTGTAAGAGTTTCACTTAACCCAATAATTCCTAGTGCAGACTGTTCATGCTGCATTCATTTAAAGGTAGTTGTGTTTCATGGCATCATGCATCGTGGGGGGTGCCTGGTGGCTCAGTGGTCAGTTTAGTGCACTGACCATTTATCCTTGAGTGTCATTAGGACCCAAAGTTTGAATCCAATTCCTGTCATGTCTCCCCTCTCTCTCTGCCCTATGTTTCCCGTCTCTCTATACACTCTCTTAACAAAATAAAGCATTAAAATGCCACCAAAGAAAAAAAGAAAAAATAGACAATCACTGTTCTAGATGTCTTGGCCCTTTCCCCACACTGGAAAAAAAACACAAACCCTCAAGAACCAAGAAGCAGTTAGTAAAGTGCTCCTCTTGTGATGCTAGAGGTCAGGTGAGTGCTACAGTGTGTGGATGCTGCTCTCCTCCAAGTGCTTTCACTTATTCCACAACCACTTCCCCCAGATTGCATTAGTGGCGTTTGGCCAAAACAAGAGAGAGCGAGAGAGAGAGACACATATAAAGTGAGAGACACATCGAGAGAGAGAACAAACAATCGGGCATAGTACTCGCACAGAACACTTGACCTCTTGACACCACAGCGAGTCCAGGCTAATCTCCTGATGGACAGACAGTCAGTGCGTGTGGAGAATGCTTAGACTCACTCCACCCAAAAAGTGAGCCTATGTTTTCTTAAATGAGTGCAACTGTTTGCTGTGCAACCTCCTCTCTCCGTGAGAGACAGGTCAAGACCCATTTCTCCACAACAAACAGAATATTTTTCCTGGGCTACGTGACTACGTCAGATGTGAGGCATCTCTCTTTTTGCGTAGAGAGAGTCAAGAGGAGAGGGTTACTCATCTCTCTGAGCAGAGCTGTAAGCGCACAGAGACAGTACTCACTGGTCTTTTGCAGTGGCAAACTCATTAGCACTCTAGGATGTGTCAACAAGAATAGGTCAATGTGTCACGGCTTGCAAAAAGTCCTCCGCACAACTCTTTGTAGCCATTCCAGCATACTAATATAAGCCATTCGGTGTTTATTCATGTTGTGTGTGCGATGCCATACAGTTTGTATAATCTTTTCCCTTTGGCCATGTTGAATCAGAGTAGTTTATTGTTTATTGTTGTGTATTGTTTACTTAGATCCCCATTTAGCTGCCACACATGGCAACAAGCTACTCTTCCTGGGGTCCCACACATTAAAACAGCTTCCCAGCAATACAGTAAATGCACTATTTGGTTATTTTACTGTCTGTATCAATATCCCCGAATGGGCCTCGTTTCACTTGGACTGCATTGATTGTGGTCTTTGGGTATAAGATATGGGTTTCCCCGCTGCAGGATAAATAGTTTTTACTACTACTACTATTTCTATAATCACTACCACCACACCACTATTACTAAAACTCTACACTACAACTCAATAAGAGGAAAGTGGATTGTGATCTGTTAGAGTGGGTTTGCATTCTGGTCTGGTAATGCAGGGCAGTGATTGCTTCACTGGCCTGGTGTCTGAAGACATTAAAGCAGAGACGTTTCAGAGGTACAGGTTTCCTCACAACGCTAACATGTGAAACTGATTTCCAAGCGTAGCCGGGTCACGTGTGCACCGAAGCAGCACGTCCTCCCTCTCTCTCTCTCTCTCTCTCTCTCTCCCTCTACGGACCCCTGTAATTGCTCGCACATTTTCTGACCACGCAGCTGTTTAGTCTTTCCATGCAAAAACTGGACTTATACCTATAAGGGCTGAACACGTCGCGGACGCTACGGCGCATTGTGAGTTTGTAAGGTTTCAACGCGGAACACTGTCGTGCGACGAAGCATAAATTAGCAGTGGTGGAAAAAGTACTCACATGTTTTACTTGCCTCTGAGATGTAGTGGAGTAGAAGTAAAAGTACCTCAAAATTGTAGTAAAAGTACAGTACTTCAGTACATGTACTTAGTTACTTTACACCACTGCTTTTTGATGTGGACTCTGGCACTCTTGCATCTAGACTCTTCCACAAAAACTATACCTATGTGCTGAACATTGACATACATTATGTTTGTAAGGATAGCTGTTGATAAACTGTTAGGGTTACATTTTTCATGCATATATTAACTCATTCATTCACAAATTCATTGTTGAGAGACAGTTGATTGAGACCATATAATCATTCATACACTCATTAGTGATTAGTGATAGGATGTGCATTTCATACTCATATAATCACTGTTTAAAGACAACTATTCATACATATCCACTCTGGATAGATTTTATTTTATTTTAGATTTTTTTTACAGATTTTGCAGATATTTAGTGCCAGAATCTATTTCTCATTTGTCTTCTTTATCTTATTTTATTTGTATAATTATTATTTTACTTCAGCTGAGATATGGGAAATTAACCACTTAAGCCCTATTTCCAAAATTTCTAAAATAGCCGATCTACAAGCATAGATCAGCAGCAAAAAAAACCTTTGAAAACTTTTTGAATCATATTGTGCCTGTAATGACATATGCCCAACATAGGGACGCCAGGCTGTGAAAGTGGTTAGAGGACTCCTTACTTTGCCCTTTGAGAGCAGCTGCCAATCTGTTCCCAGGTAATCAGAAGAGGGAAACAGAGTTGTGTTCCAAGGCTGGGTTGTGGCCAAAATGTGTTGTAGCGGTCTGCCTCCCCACTGACTCACATCATTAGCCAGCCCAGGGGGCTTTAATAGCAGTAGAAGGTCCCCCTCTCTGCTGCTATTTGATTTGTCTCTGAAAATATTTCTCTGTAAAGAGACATTATGTACTTAACCCAGTCAATCCGGGAACGAAACTCTGTCTTTTTAGATTTTAGCTATAACTATTATTTTATACTTTGGCTATTCAAAAATAGCAGATATACAAGCTCAAGTGCCGCGCTATGAGATATATGACATATTTTGAGATCGGGTCGGCGGACAAATACATATCATTTTGGGGGTCCTTGACATGAAAAAGTTTGAGAACCACTGATATAGCAACATAAGTTTTTCAGAAACCTGTTAGGATTTAGAAGACATTTGTAGAATCCCCAGAAGCAAAAGATTACAATGTTCAAATGTTACAAATGTTCGCTTTAAAAATGTATATATATTCAAACTAAAGATTTGCACAACTTTTCACGATAAAAAAAAAAGCAGATCTACAAGCTATGAGCTTGTAAATCTGCTATTTTTTAATAGCCAAAGAAATCTAAAAATGACACAGATGCGTTCCCGGTCTTATTGGATTAAGCGTTATTTGTATTCAGTGTCTCTTGTGGCTACACTCCAGTGGTACAGACAGTCTATAGAGTCGGGAGCGTTTTGTGTGAAAGCCATCGCATCCTATTTGCGAGCACCTCGTCTTGGCAGCGTAGCGAGCGAGTTTACCATACTGTCAGGCCGACAAAACCGAACCATCTGCTGCGTGCAGCTGAACCGTAATCATGATTGAGTCTCTGCGGTGACCGTTGGAACGGCACAGATGGAGGAGGTAGTGCGGGGGAATGGAGATGAGTTGCTATATACCTCGTGAAAGGTCACACACACACCGCTCTGGCTATAATCCTGACAGAGGATGTCCTTCCCTGGCATGGGATGTCCTTCCCTGGCATGGGGAATCTACTGTACCGGCTTCCAAAAAGTACTTTTGAGAGGAAATGCAGCACCATGCAAATCGCCTTACATGTCCAAAACTGTTCCATTTCAGGATTCAAATACAAAAACATCAAAAGTAGCAGATCTACAAGCTCTTTTCGTGCTTGTAGATCTGCTACTTTTGTGAGACGTATGATCAATTAGGGCGTTAATTTACGAAAAGGCACAAAAAGTTAACCCATTCAAATCCGCAAACGCATCTCTGTCATTTTAAGATTTCTTTGGCTATTCAAAAATAGCAGATCTCCAAGTTCGTAGCGCAGCACCGAGTGCCACGCTATGAACTTGTAGATCTGCTATTTTTGAAAAATCATGAAAATGTGTGCAAATCTTTGAATATACATATTTTTAAAGCGAAAATTTTTAACTCAAATCTTGGCTTCTTGGGGGTCCCTAGAACAATATATTCTGACATGGGGGTCCACGGCCAAATACGTATCGTTTTGGGGGTCCTTGACATGAAAACGTTTGAGAACCACTGATTATAGCAACATAAGTTTTTTAAAAATGGGATCGGATTTAGAAGACATTTGTAGAATATATATTCAAAGATTTGTGCAAATTGTCACATTTTTCAAAAATAGCAGATCTACAAGCACTCTGTGCCGCGCTATGAGCTTGTATATCTGCTATTTTTGAATAGCCAAAAAAATCTTAAAATGACAGAGATGCGTTCCCGGATTGAATTGGTTAAATTATAGAGATAAGAGGTTTCAGCCTCGACGGTAACTAAATGTAACGGTGAACGTACACAGGTGCCTTCATGCACGTATAAATGACTGTGCAACATGCTGCTTGTTATTTTGCAGGCATCAGACGGGTCCAGCAGCTGGCACAGAACACCAAGTACTTCAGGGCCAGACTCCAGGAGATGGGCTTCATCATCTATGGCAACGACGACTCGCCCGTGGTCCCTATTCTACTCTACATGCCAGGCAAAGTAGTGTAAGTATATGCAAGGACCGCACTTCACTTTAGGGCAGGGGTCTTCAATGTTTTTCAGGCCAAGGACTCCTTAGTGGAGAGAGAGATGAAGCAGGGACCCCCACTACATAGTGTATAAAGTTTTGTTGCAGATTAAACTTTTTCATATATTTCATAGATAGCTTCATAGACAGCACCATCATCAGTGTTGTGTAAATTCATGTTTTTTGTTTTCACATTTGAATGTGTATTTTCAGACATTTAAATCCTCAATACTTAGTAAACTTGACCTTTGGCTGTGTACTTGGCCTGCTCTTTTTTCCCTCTACACCAAACCTCTTGGACGAAAATAGCCAATCTACAAGCTCACAACGCCTCGTGCTGTGAGCTTGTAGATTGGCTGTTTTTGGCTAATTGGGATGCTAGGATTGAAGTAGTTCATGTAAATAAAATAAAAAAAGTTCCTATCACTCAAAGATCTGAACTTTTATTTTCTTCCATGCCTTCTGTCTGTTGATAAGCACGTCAAATGTCTTTGCTTAACCTCTGCGTAGTTGAGGTTTGTCTCCGTTTTATGAACAGTAGCTGTAGATTTAATGTGCTTTCACTCATAACGCTATACCATGAAGCTGATGAATGATGTGTTGCTGTGGCTTGTTGTTCATCATCAGGGCGTTCTCCAGAGCCATGTTGGAGAGAAAGATAGGAGTGGTGGTGGTGGGCTTCCCGGCCACGCCCATCACGGAGGCCCGCGCACGCTTCTGCCTCTCTGCAGCGCACACCAGGAGCATGCTGGACGAGGTACTGCATACCACACCATACCACATACACACATACACACATACACACACCAGGAGCATGCTGGACGAGGTACCAGTCTCTGAGAACAAGTACCGTTACTGTCGGCTGGAAAGTCAGAAACCTTGAATCTCAATTTTTCCCCCTGTAAATCAATCCCCAACTTCGTCAAGCAACCATGTCACCCAAAAATAGCCGATCTACAAGTTCACAACGCGTTGCATCGCCACACGTTGTGAGCTTGTAGAGTGGCTATTTTTGGTAAATAAAAACATACTATACTACTATACTAATACAAATACTAGGCTATTAACAACAGCTTAACTACATTGGATCCATTGGAACACAGGCTCTTTTTTTTTCATTTTCTGAAAAGTAACAGTTTTGGACTAGGTTTACACCCAATAGCGATGATACACGATACACACATTAACACTTATAGCGTGACTGCATGCACGCACACACTGCGGCAGTGTGAGATACTTAGCTACTCAGTTGAACTATAATGATTTTAAATTATAGTGCAACTGACTATCTAAGCCTCAGATAGCTTTACATTCCTTAGATGCTAAGGAATAGATCACAAGTCACACTTTGTAAGTGGCTCTGCATAAGAGTATAGCTGAGTGTCTAAATTGTAAAAGTAAATTGAAGCCTTGTTTGCTCTTTGAAGGAGGAGTATGCAAAAACGTAAAAAAAAGTCAGAATGAAAATCACATTCACAACACGCTGCGATACGACACATTGTAAGTGTGTAGATCTGCTATTTTAAAAAGATCCCCACCAAAAAAACGGTTACAAATGTAGAACATTTTAACAACACAAATCTTGTATGGGGTCCCTGCCTGGCACAAAATATTTTCAATTTCGGGGTCCTTGACACGACAAAGTTTTGAGAAGAAGCACTACTATAAGGTTACCGTTATGCCCTCAGGTGCTGCATCATCTGAACGAGGTAGGAGATAATCTGTGTCTGAAGTTCTCTCGACGGACGTATTCCCCTCGGCCGGACCTCTGTGAGACTGCTGAGATTGACCCCTGACCCCCTTCACTTCACTGTGTCAGAATTGGTTGGCTTCTGGGTTTTTTCCCAGCATGCCACAGGAGACACGATGGACTGACAATGTAGAACGTTCTTGGCACAATAAGGGTAAACATGTTTTGTGTATGTTTATAAAAATCTGTAAATTAAGAAGAAAATGCTACTACACAGGCATTAACTATTTTTCTTTGTCCTCCGTTTACTGTATATAATATGCTATAAGATCATTGCACATCCCTGTTTTCTTTCCTCCATGTCTGATAACATGTGAGTTACACCTCAGCACTCGGTACGTTTTTTATACAAAAACAAGTCATACATTATTTGTACTTGGATTTAGATGTCAAATACCTTTTGTGCTTTATTTTGAAAGCAGATGTTGACTTTGGTATTGTGTTTGTGGGGATTTATCCCTTTGATGACTAATCTTACTCAGGAACGTTTCTTTGTAATGCGAGACGGTGGCGAACCAACATATTTCTCCATTTCTCCATTTCATAGAAGTAATGTTAAGGAAGACTAATCTCTCTAACTGATTTATACTGAAATAGTAGATCTGCAAGTTCACAACTTTAGTCGTGAGCTTGTAGATTGCTATTTTCACAGCATGACACTGGCGCACGATTATGTATAATTTCAGCGTGAGGGTTGGGTGCAATTCTTATAGAGCTGACATCCCATTGACTTCCACCGGCATTGCTAACATGTTGACAGGAGTTTGATGGCAATTTTACTGTAAGTTAACACAAATACCAGGGAGCAAATGAGATCGAGACACGCTGCGCACCTGAATATGCCTTTTGATAATGTATTTCAAACTAATACTACTGTAAATATATTGATATTTTTAAAGAAATCTTTGAACAAAAAGTGGAGGAGGAAGATGTATTTTACTGAACCCAAATGTTTTTTTGTTTTTGTTTTTGTTTTTTATAAATGATTCTGCAACACCGTTTTAGAAAATCATCATGCTTTCATATAAATAATAGATTGTGTACCAGTTATTACTTTGACATGCAATTAAATGTCGACAGCCCTCACACACACGATAAAGGAAGTGCTTTGGCTTGTTTTGTGGTGAGACTTCTCAGAATGTGAAGGTGGACCCGTGCGGGTCCATTTGGGCCCTTTTTTTAACACACTCGGAGTCAAATCAGCACTGAGGATTTGGACTGTGCACGTTCACCGAGTTCTAACAGCGTAATTATTGCTGTTTTTAAAGAGATGCTGCTTTCTTTCACAAACACACACACACACACACACACTCTGTCTGAGACTTGTGACGGTAAGCATGCAGAGTATGCCTCACCTGAGCCAACACCAGCCTAACCTAGCAATTAGCGCTGAACTCTAAATTCTCTTGGTATGGGGTAACCATTTGATTAACGCAGAAAGGAATGCAGACGGATGATAAATGCGTTTCACAATGTGTCAGATCGAGTCTAGTCGACACTTGTTTGCCCTAGAGACCATAAAATGTTTGTGAATTTTCCATCACACAAACAACACAGCAATAGCGCTTTTTTACAACATTGGATGAGAAGATCACATTATAGCTTTTGGCAGCTCGGCGCCTTACTGCAGTCGTTAGTAGAAATACTATTGTTCTTTGTTTAAAAGGAGAATCCCAGTCAGTCAGCATGCACGTGTGTAATTCCTTTGTAATTAAGAGTACATTATGAATTTCTGTGTGTCATGCCATACCAAAGGTTAAAGCTGATAATTGTGAACACTACTATAATGCAAAGGTAAATGGTAAGTTTAGACTAAATGGCTATAAATGCAAAAGCTGTGAAAGGAGAAGGCAGATATCTATGTGTTAGGTGAGAACGTTGATCTGAGGCTTTTGGATTCATACCGAGAAGTGCTAATGTAAATATTCATGTAAATTCATGTCAATAACTCAAATTTCTCCCTGATAGACATAGTGAAACAATAACAGAAGTACCAAAAACCAAGGAAAGAGAGAGGAGAGACGGGCATGACGAGATGGGGGTTGGATTTGAACCCGGGTCCTCGTGCTCACACAGAGTACGGTATATGGTTTGTGCACTAACTGAGACCTGCTTGTAGTCAGTTAACTTTGATCACACACAGAGTATAATCACTTTCCTTACTTGCCTACTTCACCCATTTTAGAGGTGGAAATTTACAGACAACTGTTCAAGCATCTCTAGGTGAAAGGGGGTCAGTTTTTTGGTTCTGAGAATGTGTAACACCTGTGATCAGTCCATCTCAATGGTCATTTCTGAAAATTGTTCAAGCATACTGACAAGTGAATCAGGAATTCATATTGTCACCAGCTAAAAATTGCCTAAATAGGCAGACTGTCAAATCCCCTTGAACAGTACATTTTGCTGTGGCATCAATGACAACTCCCCCAATTAGTGTTAATAATCTAATTCTGGGAGTGTACAATTGTAACCAAATATACCCGCAAGTGTCCATTTGTACACTCTAATTTTTTTAACACTCACAGTTAAATGAACATTTAAGATTTTAGAGTTTTAAAAAACGATAAAGCGATGAAAACAACAGGATGTTAATTCAAGTTGAGTGTCAAAGGCAAGGTGCAAAGCACATGTCCCGCCAGAGCCTCCCTCCACATGGTCCTCAGTCTCGGTACGAAAGCGGCAAATGGTCTGCGCTGGCATTCAAAACATCTGTCCAGGCCAGACTATTGGTGGCGAGGGCCCCACGGACCTGTGCGCCGCGCCGCTCTCGCCGTTTGAACTTGCAGATCCACATACATTGCACTTATTGGAATGGCATGTGGCGGCTATTCTGAAGGGGGGGATCCTCTGCTAAAAAGTCCTTTGATGTCCTTCACTGTGTCCAAGGCAAAGGCAAACCCCGTTCTAACGGCTCGCTCTCTGTTTTCCATTTTGGTCCCACAGAGAAGATTTTTTTTTTGAGGTGAAGAAGACTAAAGACAGATTTACATGTTTCAGACAGACAGCCCCAGAGCCTTGGCATGAAGGGATGATCAGAATTGATGATCGGCTGGGAAGAGTTAAGAGTTTGTGGTCGCTAATCAGCAGGGAGGATTAAGCCATTATGACCGGGAACGGATCTGTGTCATTTTTTAAGATGTCTTTGGGCTATTCGAAAATAGCAGATATACAAGCTCATAGCGCGGCACCGAGTGACGCGCTATGAGCTTGTAGATCTGCTATTTATTGTTTATTATCGTGAAAATGTGTGCAAATCATTGAATATATATTTTCTAACGCCAACATTTTTTACTCAAATCTTTGCTTCTGGGGGATTCTACAAATCTCTTCTAAATCCTTACAGTTTTTTGAAAAAACTTATGTTGCTATACTATCGGTGGTTCTCAAACTTTTTTCATGTCAAGGACCACCCAAAATGATATGTATTTGGCCACAGACCCCCCATCTCAAAATATGTTGTACTAGGGACCCCTCAGAAGCAAAGATTTGAGTTCAAAATGTATATATTCAAAGATTTGCACACATTTTCACGATTTCTTTTGCAAAAATAGCAGATATACAAGCTCATAGCACGGCACTCGGTGCCGCGCTATGAGCTTGTATATCTGCTATTTTTGAATACCCCAAAGAAATACAAAAATGACACACAGATGCGTTCCCAGTCTTAACGGGTTAAGTGGGCCTGGCCGAGATGTATTTGATGAGGACAGACGACTTAGACTCTGACATGAGATGTAGTGTTTTGCAGCCTATAATAATGCACACATTATTATTAATACCATGATCACATATTTCCTGGGCAAAACGAGACGTTTGCTGACCAAAGCAGCTGCAATACAAGGACGAAACATTTGCGAACTAAAGGGAATTTCTTTTGTGGGGATAATTAAATGCTAATCGTTGGAGAAAGGCTTTTTTTTTGCCACACAGGCTCTATAAGTGTTAAAGTATTGTTGGCTGACGGAAGGGGAAATTTCTGCTTGTGTGTCAGGAGTGTGCTTCCACACATCACCCATCATTACCTTTTCTGTTGCCTATGACACCCACAGTCAAAACAGATAAACAAAATCTAGGGTGGGTTTGTATCTGTGATTGGCGCTGATTTATTGGGAAGATGTTTTTTTATCAAGCCAAATGTTTGTTACCACCTGGATTTGAAACTCTATATACCGCTCAATCACAGGGAATCCAGGGAGGATTGGCCAATGACGATATTTTAGGCTTCTGGTCTTCGGACGGGACTGCCTTGCTACTCCGCCAGTGGTGGAAAGAGTACTTGCATGTTTTACTTATGTAAAAGTAGCAATATTGCAATATAGAAATACTCTTAAAAAAAGCCCGGAATTCAAAATTTACTTGAGTAAAAGTACAGAAGAATTTGCATCAAAATGTACTTAAAGCACCAAAAGTAAAAGTGCTCTTTATACAGAATGTCCCATTTCACAAGGTATCATGTGTATACAAGTCTTTTGAAAATAGCAGATCTACAAGCTCACAACGCATCGCGATGCGACGCATTTAGAGCTTGTAGATCGACTATTTTTAAACAGCTAAAGTTTAAATAGGGCTGAAGAGATTAATGTATGTTTTGTAATAATAATTCATATCTACAAAGTAACTAGTAACTAAAGTTTTCAAAGAATTGTAGTGGAGTAAAGGTACAATATTTGCGTCTGAGATGTAGTGGAATAGAAGTAAAACTAAGTATTGAAAATGGGAAATACTCCCGTAAAGTAAATGTACCTTAAAATTGTACTTAAGTATGGTACTTGAGTACATGTACTTTGTTACTTTACACCACTGGCTACTCCAGCATGTGAACTGTTATACCACCACAAGGTAATGCGTTGTTTTTCTAAAGCAAACACACTTTGGTGAGTAAAAGGACAGCAGCCAGAGCTTTGAAGCAGAGAGAGAGAGAGAGTGTTCCAACAGGGTGAGTACTTTACTACACTCCATTTGTCTTGTTATAGGTGCAGCAACACCTTCTATGATGTGATGATGATCACAGACTGTGGTCTCACACATCTCAAGGACCCCGCAAACTGATTAGGCCGTGGACCCCCACTTCTGTGATTGTGTTTAGTACCAAATTCTACAACTTGGAAAAAGTAGTCGATTTCACAATAATTCAGTTCAGAGGGGCAATTCTAATTATGCTTCAATATCCCCACAATTCGGAAATTGATTTAATTTAAATGTGTGTGTGTGTGTGTGTGTGTGTGTGTGTGTGTGTGTGTGTGTGTGTGTGTGTGTGTGTGTGTGTGTGTGTGTGTGTGTGTGTGTGTGTGTGTGTGTGTGTGTGTGTGTGTGTGTGTGTGTGTGTGTGTGTGTGTGTGTGTGTGCGCGTGCGTGCCAAGTACATAGCTACTTTTTAAAGTTGTAATAAATAAGAGTAAACCTACAATAGCCTACTTCTTGACCTGGCCTATTTAGAGAACAGAATTTTGAGGCTTTATCACCAGGAGCTTGTTATATAATACAAATACATTTGGAGTAGTGATGATAACTGCAGAGACTTGGCACCCCCGTGTCACAGGCATTAAAGGGTTAAAAAGGAGAAAAAAAAAGAACTAGGGGGAGGGTAGCCCTGTTAGTGACTTCTCTCTAACGCTCTGCCAGCCGCGCTGCTCTGCTCATAGACCCAACATTACACCGCCGTGCGAGGTCTCCAACTTTAGTACAAATAAACAGAACTGTTTCGCTACTCACCGAAACAAAGGTTGTTTTGTGTTGTTGGAAGTCTATTCTCCAGGGTGGGAAGCCTCTCAGCAACCCACCTTATCTGTATAATACACTATATGGGTAGAAAATAAAATATGTCCGCCAGACTCCACTGCGCCCTCTACAGATCTGCTCAATGGTAATTTATATTGACCAGATCTGTAGAGGGCGCAGTGGAGCAAATACAATAATTTCCATCTGCCGGATATATTTTATTTTCTGCCCATAAAAGTGTATTATACAGAGAAGGTGGGGTGCTGAGAGGCTTCCCACCCTGGAGAATAGACTTTCAACAATACAAAAAATACTTTGTTTTGGTGAATAGCGAAATTGTTTTCTTTATTTGTTACTAAAGACGGAGACCTCGCATGGCGGTGTAACTTTCGTTCTATGAGCAGAGCAGCGCGGCTAACAGAGCGTCAGAGCTCACTCACTAAACGCTGTGGACCAGGGCTAAGGGGGAGGGAGTCCTGACAGCAAACCAGCCGAGGGGCGTAAGTATAAAACCACTTCGTGGAGCGCAGCGCACAACAGGACCAGCATGTGTGTGTGATGTGAGTGTGTGTCTCTCTCTGTATGTTAAACCGTGCTTTGCTTCGGTACTATCTGCTTTAATTCAGCAGCACTTCATCTGAGACTCATACAAGTCCTCTGCAGCTGAATGGATGCATATGATCGCTTCTTCTGAAGAGGACAAGGACACAACAACTCCTTTATGAAGCAGCTCTAGAGAGAGGGGAGATATCTGGGTTGTCTAGAGGACACTTTCTGATCGAAACTTCTTCAAACCATCCTGTTTTTTGCAGCGTTTTTTCGGATGGTGTCTATTTCTCACCTTCTGCACAATGTGGATTAATTGATTGATTGCTTGCTTGCTTGATTGATTGATGGACAACTTGATGGACAAGTCTCAGAATGTGCAGCTTGGTTGAGATGGAGGGACAGCATAGCCATAGTGCTTAGAATGTGGCGGGGGGATACAGATAGTACGGTGGTCTCCTGATCAGAGTGGATAAAGTGACGGAGGAACGCAACAAGAGAGAGAGAGACAGTGCGTTCTGCTGTAGCGCTGGAAGCGCTTCAATGCGATTCAATGCATAGAGGAGTTACATGGGCAGATCTAACTAATAAGAATCGCGCTGTATGTTTTTAATGCATGTGTTTCTAAGCCTATGAGTTGACCCTTTTAAGAGAGAATATATTTTTAAATTGGGGGTACAAATCTACATAAAACCAGCCTATGTACAACCGAGGATCAGGCTTTCATCTCTGTAGCCTTACTGGCAATAACCTGAACCTATTTGTGTAGCTGTTTACAGAGAGTTATAATATTTGAGGTGTTACAGAGAAGTTAGTTACTTTTTGACCATCGTTTCCAAAAGAGTGAACTTTTAAAAAAAATATTTTTTCGACTTGTTTAGCTTTTTTCGCCTTAAAAAATATATATATTTGATATTTTTGTGGGAGATCGTGCAGACAGACAGCGCTGGGAGGACCGCTGCTGGACCTCTCAACTGATCCAACTGCCCCACAACCACACAGCTCCTCTCCGTCCACTGTTTGTTCGAAGGTTCGATCCCCGGCCTCTTTTCTTCCCCTCACATCGTCATTCTGAGTCCCGCAGTGGCTCCGGAGTGGTGTTGCGGCTCCTCGTCCCCGGCGGATCCGGAGATCGGAGTCTCCTCTGCGGCGGCCGGAGCTCCTGCTCCCCCAAAGAGCACCGGGCGCGTCAAGAGGATGGTTCGGCTGGCCGCAGAGCTCCTGCTACTACTGGGACTCCTGCTGCTCACTCTGCACATCACCGTCCTACGGAGCAGTCCACTGCCGCAGGGCAATGCCACCGATCTGAGCCTAGTGGACCAGGACTCTTTACTGACCGAGGTGAGTTGATCTAAATGATCTACCTTCCTTATGATCTACGTAATGATGAAGCTTACAATATCTAACCACTTAAAACTTAAATGTCTCTGTGAGCCTGGACCAGGACACTTTACTGACTGAGGTGGGTTGATCTAATGATCTACCTTAGGCTACTTTATGATGGTATGATCTACTTTATGATCTACCTAATGATGAACCTTAAAAAGACCACTTACACTTAAATGTCACTCTGAGCCTGGACTAGGACACTTTACTGACTGAGGTCAGGTGAGTTGATCTATAACCACGTATAGACCTTAAATTATCTGCCATTATGGTTATGATGGTAGGCTACTTTATGATGGTATGATCTACCTTATGATCTCCCGAATGATGAACCTTAAAATATCTAAACACTTAAACTCTCTGAGCCTGGACCAGGATACTTTACTGACTGAGTTGAGTTGATCTCTAACCCAGTTGGTTTAGCTCCTTTTCCACTTCTAAAGTGGATTCCATGGACTCTCTCTGTCTGGGTCATTGTGAACTCTGTCATTGTGAACTTAAGTTCACAATGTGCGCTGTTGAGTTTTTAGATCTGATATTTTTGGCACATTTTCCCGTCAGAATAGAATCAGGATGCTGGGGTTCAAGTGGCTATAAGGAAATTTGTTTTTTTGTTTTCATTTTATGATCAAATGCTTCTGAAGAGAAATGATGTATACAAAAAGCTGATATAAAAGGGTCTTGTTGTATTGTAAGCAGGCTAAATGCTCACAGATGGGTTTGATAAAGATGCTCCATATATACGCCTGTGGCTGCAGGTAATATAAAGCCTCCTTTCCCCGAGGGCGAGGGTCCCTTTTTGGAGACTTTGGGGGCTGCGTTGCTATAGAAGGATGTTGTCCGTCTCTATAGGTCGTCCCCTGGGAACGGCAAGTCAGTCAGTGGAGAGAAATGGAAGATGAGGCCGGGTCAGAGGTCGAGTCCCCCTACACACACCCCTCCATTGTTGGGGGTTAAATGCTAGCTGCGGGCACTTCTCTGTCATCATGGACTCATCACTGTCATCCCACAGCGCTCGGTTTGATGAGAGGGGGGGTGGGATGGGGGGGTACCTCCTCCTCCAGGGGTTAAGATCTGAACCCCTGGAGGAGAGGAGATACCCCCGTAAACCCGCCCTCCATTCACACACACGCGCGCGTACACACACACACACACACACACACACACACACACACACACACACACACACACACACACATAGATGGCCCGGTGGTTCTCAAACTTTTTCAAGTCAAGGACCCCCAAATTGAGACTTATTAGCCCGCGGACCCCCATTTGAAAAGATATGCCAGGGACCCCCATAAGAGAAGATTTTTACGTTCTCAACCATTTTAATTTCAAGGACCCCCAGTTTGACATGCATTAGGGCTACAGACCCCCATGTAATGGCATTTCTAACTCTGGGACCCCAATTTCTATTGTAAAATCAATGTTAATGTAATTTGCACACTCTCAGAGTTACAGACCCATAAGGGTCCATTTGGTTCCTAACTATCCATCATTTAGCTGGGGACCCCCTGGAATTCCCTCAAGAACCAATGCCCTACAATCATGACTTATCTTAATTGCGATTGCGATGTCTGTTCTTGCGTATATAACGCAACAACGCCTTGTGGGAAGACTGGGGAAAAAAAGATGGATATTGATATCTAAAGCAGGATAAATGATTGAGAATGACAGCACGGTGGCTCAGATAAAGGTGTCATAGCAAAGATGCACAAGGGTCATCATGTGATATGTGTTGAAGTTGGTTTAGTCATTTTGTCCACAATTCCATGCTGTATTGATGTTGGTACCAATAGGAGAGATAACAGGCAAACATTGATCAAAATAACAATTATTCAATTAAGTAATGCAGATGTTTAACAATTATGTAACTCTTGGGAGTTACAGGTCCATTTGGTTTCATTTTATGCTCTCAAGAGTTAAAGATCTAATAACGGTCCATTTGGTTACCAACTCTCCATCATTTAGCTGGGGACCACCTGGAACCCCCCCAAGGACCACTGGTTGAAAACTACTGGTTTAGGTGATGACTTCTGTTCCGAGTGTAGAAACAAAAATCAAGCTGCATCTTTAGAAAGAACACACAGGTCCCTGATGCTGTCAAGTGAAACCTTTTTTTTGTTGGGTTGTGTGTGTGTGGCTCTCCTCGTGAGAAAGTCTTTTAGTTGACAACTGTTTTTTGGGGAGAGAATACCACAAAGCCAGGGCCATCACTTGTTAGCATGACACTGCTTCAGACAGGTTTAATAGTTTAACTGCCCTTTTTAACATCAAGAGTAAAGCATGCCTCCAACGTCCTGACCTAAAGGGTTAAGACGGGTTCAGGATCAACAGGCTTCAACGGAGAGTGTTAAGCATCCCTTCGGCTCTCGTTTTTGATGTATTTTTAGTGCTGCCACTGAAATACCAACGGGCCAACTCCATGGACCTGACTGACTGTGTGTGAGCTAATGATAAATGGCTCTTCATACCTACTGGGCAGGCATGGAATGGTGGTGGCTCTTCCCCCCATTAAATGGTTTTATTAGGATGCTTGGGAAATGATTGGAAAAGGAATGTTCGACTCACCGCTTACCAGCAGAGGACTTTAGGTTTAGTGCTGTTTCTTTTTTATCTCTGCGGATGCTGCTGCTGCTCATCATCATCACCGCAGGTTGACCTGAGAGTGCGCCGCAGCATAGCGATTCCCCGCGTTCCCATTGGATATCGTGGCAGCATGCGAGGCGAGGAGAGGGGAAACATCCCAGGAATTCACTAAGCATTTGTCACATGGCCAGAATGTTAGATGGAACCCAGCATGGACCAGGGATCACGCAGGAGATCTTCCCAAGGAATCCTAGTACAGTATTACTCTAACCCCCACGCCCACCCCATCCCACTGACACTACACACAGTTAATTTAAAGGGATAGTTCACCCCCAAAATGACTTTTTTTTCTCTATTGATTAGTCACCCCATGGAGACTTGAATTCATGGATATTTTTTTTGTTTTTGTCGCGTTCCTAAGCCAATAATTTGATGAGCGGCAGCGGTTCCGGTAGGAGACACAAAGTGTCTCCTTAATTTGTGTCTCCTTTTTTTTTTAAATCCATGAATTCAAGTCTCCATGGGGTGACTAAGCGGGGGGAAATATTGGGTGAACTATCCCTTTAACCCTGAGACTGTACAAATGGAGCCAAAGTGACCTTTTACGGGTGTGTAACTCTGAGAGTGTACAAATGGAACCAAATGGACCCGTTAGGGTCCATTTGGTTCCATTTTGTACACTCAGAGTTAAATTAACACCCACAACTCCTACATTTCCACCGTATCCCACAGAAGCCCCTGAATGGTTTTGTTGCTCATGAATGGACTGGCTCCAGTGAGGCCATGCTTCACTGGTCCACTACTGAAGACGATGATGTCACCTTTTGCCAGGGCTTGTCACGGCCCAGGGGGTGTATTGTCATCTCAAGGTGTCATATTTAAAGGGCCATTCACTGAAGACACACAAATGACAGAATCTGGCTGCATGCACCTGGAGATAGAGAGAGGGGGGGAGAGAGAGAGAGTCTTTAGTCATAGGCACAGCAACATTAACACTGCTTCACAGAGGCTGCTTATTTTTAAGGGTGAATTGTACTTAATTTTGCAACAGTGTCATGTACCAAAAACAGCAGATCTGTAACGTGTTGTGAGCTTTAGATTGGCTATTTTCAGTGCGTGACACGGCGCACATCCAAGTATGGTGTATCAAATATGGTTCCCAGGTAAAGCCTAGATAGGATCATTCTAATAACAAAATATAAATAAAACACACTTCTGTTACGAAATATTAATAAACCACTAGAACAAGCAGTTTAGTTTAGTTTAGTTTATTTCGATCCACATCAACAGTATCACAAAACATAACACACTGTAATCAAATATTTCATATTGGTTGAGTTATTGGTTGGTTAAGTTATTTATAGTTACAAAGTTCATTGAATGAACACTCAAAAATGATCTGGAATTACATGCAAAACTGCTTAGGTTGTTCGTATTAATCGAACACTCAAAATGTTTCAATATTTACATTCATGACTTCATACTTACACACACCATCACATGTGTGTGAATGTGTGTTCAACGAAAGAGAGTGGAGTTTCATCAAGTCTAGTTTTCACAGCAAACCACCAAGCTACTGTCTTTGTTGGTACATAATGACGCCTCCGTTTGTCCTGTGTGTGTTGTTTGTTTGATCGAGCAAATTAACACACAACATGCACCACGAACACAGTATGTGGCGTTGCGACGCCAGGGGAAAGGATGCTTTTCTCTTTCTTCACCTAAAAAGTGTAGAGTTGAATAGCATCTGACACAATGTGCACTGCCTTCATTTCCTGCCAGTCTCCCTGGGGGGGGAAGGCCCCCTGAGTGGCTCCCAATTGAAAATGGAGTCATGCTCCTTTAAGCAGGGCCCTCACAAAGTGTAAAAAAAAAAGGGGGGGAAAGCGGGAATACCAGAGGACGTGCAGTGAGATGGGTTGGGGTGGGTGGGGGGCTTCATTCATGGCTTTTCAGGGTGGGGGTGACATCCTGGGAGGCCCCCCAGATGAACTGAGGAGGAATGGTGTGTCACTTTTGATCTTCAAATTAAGAGCACGTCCGTCCTTTGGTCGTGGAAGAGCTCAGATGAGCAGTATATAAGCCCCGAAGTAGCCCTGCCATTAAAAGGCAAAACCACAGAGCTTTGTTTTTTAACAGATGCTGTTCCTACGCACTGAGACACTTAAGAAAGTAATGGTGAACGGTCATTACTGACTCCCATTCACACCCCATGTCCCACCCCTTAATAAAACCTTAACTGACCGGGGTCCTCAGGGCTCTAGATTTGGTACAATCTCTTTGCCGAAAACAGCCAATCTACAAGATAGACAAACTTGTAGATCGGCTATTTTCGCCGAATATTCATCCCCAGAATAGGGATGCTGTAGCCTGGCATTGGCCAGACTGATAATGTGGATTCACTCTCACGTTCCTCCCCGGTATCAGTCTGGACTTCGGCCCATAGGGAGCGAGTATGAGAATTCAGAAAATGATCGGGCCAATCAGTGACTGCGTTTCAACTGCTGTCCGTACAACAGTGAAAAGCACCCTATGGGCCGAAGTCCAGGCTGATACCGTGAGAGTGAATCCACGTTATCAGTCTGGCCAATGCCAGGCTAGGGATGCTAGGGCTTCTGGTTAATTTTCATATCCTGTGTGTGATTTATGTTGTTCATTAAACAATTTAAATTACAGCACTTCCACTTCCCTCTGGTCTTCTCAGTGTTTACTGTGCTTTGCTTAAACCACACCCCTAAAACTGATAGGACCGCTGCAGGCCAAAGGAATATCCTTCATGATTTATTATGACATGGTGGTATTCATAGGGAATTTGTTTGGAACATTTAACATATTTTGGCAAACATAAGCAGCAGTCATCTTATCTAGGAACTCATCATGAAAGATGACGCAACAGCGATAGATATTATCTTCTAATGAGTTCCTTTGTATTCAACTGCCTACAGTGAACAGCGGAAGATAGCATTGGGAGGCAGAACAGGACGCAAGAAATGTCACAAGCCAGATTCAGATTCATATAGCTTCGAGTGCTATCAATGCATTGAATGGGACATTATCACGTTTTATCAGACCATTGAATGGGCAAAGTAGGCGACATACTGACCTACCCACGATTTATCAGACCATTCATTGGGCGTAATCATGAGATACTGACCTACTCGGAGGCAGAGCTGTCCCCACAACATGATTTACCATTCTGTGCTTATCGGTACATAACTCGGACGGGGCTGAGTAGGCTCAAGCGAGCGTCGCAACGTTCGGGACGGCAACTGCCTCGTTTTAGCTCGCTCGGTGGTGCCTCTTGTATCTCCAGTTCGCTTGAGACTGCGCTCCTCCGTCATGGTTCGAAACCGAAACTAACTTTTTAAGTCATCTCCGTCGGTAGGTCAGTATGTACTGATAACACCCAATGAATGCTCTGATAAATCACGGGTAGGGCAGTATGTCGCCCATTCAATGGTCTGATAAAACGTGATAATGTCCCATTCAATGCATTGATAGCATCCGAATGGGGTGAAAATATAATTGTTATGTACATTTCTCAAACCAGCAACTTATTGGTGACTTCACAGAAACTGTCCAAGGTCCTGAAATTACCCTAAACTTACATTGTTCTCTATATTAATATTTCCAGTGGTAGGTTTTGTCAAAATATCCCATCATGTGGACATCGAGTTACTTGTTAGCAGAGCACATCTACTAATTGAATGATAAGTGAATCGCACTTATTGTCATAAAAGTGAGATGGTGACAGTGACGTGTGTTTATCGAAGTTGATCTTAATAGGACAATAAACGTAGCTTAGTCAGTCCGTTAAAATGATCAAATTGTCAGTAGACTAGTATAATTTCCTGAGCACTATTTTAGAAATATTCAAAACCGTTTGGATGAATTAAACAACAAGCGTGTTGAGATTAGGATAAGTCTTTGCCAAACCCCCAGAGGAACATCATTCCATCTGGCACAAGCTTTTGCAAGTATCGCTGTGTGATATTGCATTAAGAAACAGAGGTGTCATGGAGGTAAAGCACTCATCCACCACCGCAAAGACCAGGGTTCAATTCAAGGTTGTGTAGGTCCGGTGCCTTCGTTATGGCCAGGCACAAGTGTTGATTTTGACAGCTTCCGTTTTAGTCATAGTCTTTTGAATCAAATTCCATTTAGTTTTAGTCATATTTTACTAAAATGTATTTTGGCGGTGCCTTGATGGCATCGTAATGGCTGATTTTACTCTTGGTTGCGTGCTGAAAATAGCAGATCTACAAGCTCACAACGTGTCGCGCTACGACGCGTTGTGAGCTTGTAGATCGGCTATTTTCAGAGCGCAACACCTGAGCGCAACCAAACGACTTGTCTTTTAGTTCTACTGGATCTATTCTCCACTAGACCCTCCCTAACATTTTAGTCTAGTTTTTATTTGTTGACGAAATTGACAATATATTTAGTCTCAGTTTTAGTCATCATAGCTTAGTTTTTATTTTGTTTTTATATCATTTTTGTCAGTGAAAAAAGGTAGTTGACAAACATTTTTCATCATAGTTTTAGTCGACGAAATCAACACTGCCAGGCACTCCAGCGAATAAAATTGGCAGTGTGTGCAACGCCATGCTTTACTGGTGAAACATCTCTCTGTCAGGTGAAATGAAGCAGCTGACAACTCTACTGTATCTAGATCAGAGGAGGCACATGGTACATTACATGCTCCTTCAGGCCAACAGCTGCAACAGGGACTGAAGTACACACACACACACACACACACACACACACACACACACACACACACACACACACACACACACACACACACACACACACACACACACACACACACACACACACACACACACACACACACACAGAGAGAGAGAACTGGCAAGCACTAAGTCATCTATTCATCATCAATCCCATCATTGAAAACCAATGCAATGGCCATCTGCCAGCTCTCATATCAAGGATGAGAGCCAGTTTACGTTTTTTTGGTTAGCTACCTCTTTACTGTGTTTCAGTGGTGAAAAGTAACTAAGTACATGTACTCAAGTACTGTACTTAAGTACAATGTTGAGGTATTTGTACTTTACTTGAGTATTTCCAATTTTCAATACTTTTACATCTACTCAAGGCACATCTCAGTGGCACATATTGTACTTTTACTCCACTACAATTGTTTGAAAACTTCAGTAGAAAGAAATTGTACCATATTATCATGAGCATTAGTGAGAACCAATTATATGAAGATAGGTTGAAAATGGGCGAAGTTGTCCTTTAAGGGACGCTAAGCCACTGGGGTCAGAGGATTTGAGCGGAGTCATTGAGTCAACTGAGTTGACAATCATCTGCATAGCAAATGGAAATGAATAGTATGCTTAGTTGCTTACATATGTTATGAACTAGGGGTAAACATGTAAATGGGAAAATAAGAAAGTACCTAGAATGGACCCTTGTGGAACACCACAAGTGAGCTGGGCATTACCAAGAAGAGGCATTACCAACAGAAAATGGTCTGTTGCTAGGGTTCAAGTGGTTAAAGTTTCTATTGGCCTAAGTGATGTATTTCTTTGAATGAGAGCTTGGGTGGTGGAGGGATTATGTTTTAGGGGAAACAGGCCTGCCTGATCAGACTTTAGTCACAGCTGATGATGACCGCCTTCTGACGTCTGGAGGAGACTGTAGGGTTGACTTATCGCATGGACACCTCAAAGCCCTCAAAGAGCCATGGCATGTTCACATGGCTGAGGTTCAACGTGATTTACAGGGAGGCGAGCGCTTCAGCCCAAAAAAATATGCTTTTTGGGTTGAAATGACCGTGTCCCAAACGTTCCATATCCTGTTTATCTCTGAGCCATAATTCGTTTGGTCTCGGTCAATAATACAGAACATTCCTTGTGGTAATAATTGGAATCTTAATTCCCAGAAAGTTTAAATCATTCTCTCGTCCGCTGATTTTATGATTTTGTTTATCTTATGAGGTGTACGACATTTTTTATTTTATTTGGGTGCACTCAAAAATGTTGACATATTGAACTCATTTATTGTAACCTTTGGTCACGATTAAGGGCAATTATAGATATATAATTATATAGTTATACGGCCACTAAAAAAGATCAATTCATATTCATAAGTTTTGAGGTACATCATAAAGTAAGCCTGGCTTCACTCACTCAATGAAAGGGATATGCAGTCTGTTTGTGCCCGTCTGTTATCAGGCCTAGTTCTGTGGTTGTACATTCATTTATACTGTACTCCTTTCACTCTGCACCGTATAGCACTATTTACAGCTTCCCATATAGTGTCCCAGAGTGCACCGTGGCCCCGGACACAAACAGCTCCGCTGGGGGCTTTTTAACATCCACCACAACGTGACTGAGCTGACACTTTGTCTGCGACCGTCCCACCGCAACGGTACTGCTAGCCTAGCGCTGCTGCCATATTCTCAGGCCTCTCTCTCTGCCCCGGCCACAAAAACACTGGGGAGAGAGAGAGAAACGGGAGATGAAAAAAAGCAAAACAAGGCGCAAGATTGATGGCAGTCTTTGATCTTTATTTTCTGCCACCCCAGAATGGATGATTGCCGGCTACTTATAGCTGTCTGTCCAATTGTAGGAGTAATTGCTCCTTCTGTGCATATGTGACAGGGGACATATGCCTCAGACGTCCTTTTGGGACGTATTTACAACCCCCTTGTCAGACGGACGGGGAGTGTTTTTCTGTCTACCAGAAGGGAGAAGCAATTATTTTGCAATGTTTGCTCAGGTTTCTGTGTATAGCTCCCCGTGCAATGGACATGAACGGAACACATCAGGGCTGACACAGTTCTTTTTCTCCCAACCAGTGCAAGAAAGAACCATAACATGCTATATATGTCCACTGCATAATACTATGGTAAAGAAGTAGAAGTTTATTTTGGTTAAAAATGGAGCAAAAACATTTAAAAAAAAAAGCTATGTGACATAGGCTCTGAGTGAGTATAGGCCTTTAGTGGGTTTTATGGGTTTGGAGGAAGCAGACAGCAGCAAATGTCTGAAGTCTGGTTGTTTGTCCTGTGTTTACATTGACCTAGTGTAGGTGTTTCAGTGCCTCTTGTCTGTCTTGCTGTGTTTTGGGACGTTTGACAAGCCTGTCCACAGGATATATGGAGAAGGTCATTGCCACATGAACCCCATGTCAGCAGGAGATGTCAGTCTAATGTTGCTGAGCTGGTAGACTTTGAGGGACATACTGACCACCATAGTTAATAACTATTTGCCCAATTCTGTCAGGAGGAGATGCTTATCATAAACATTGTTATCCATTATGAGAAAACTGGAATAACTTCAACTTTATTGTCACAACACAGGTTTACATGTGTAAAAATTACACAAATTCTTTGTTTACACGCTCCCGTCATTTGCAGTTTTCAGGAAAGGGGAAAAGAGAGCTTGAAAGAACACAAGAACACTTGTGTAAAACTACTTTTAAGTAGTAAGTTCATGTCATCCACTGTTACACAGGCTGACCCTCATTCAATTGCTCTTTCGGTTTGTTTATGCTTTATGTTTTCATTAGGACGTCTACGCCGAATCATAAACGCATTTCCCCTAAAAACAGCCATTAGTTTTGGCAAATATTTGATCCTTTAAAACAGTGGTTCTCAACCTTTTCATATCAAGGGCCATTATTTATTCAGCATTTGAGGCACGGACCACCGTAGAGGGGATTTAGACTCTCAGGCCCAAAGACTTAGAATATTTATTTAGTAATCTTTGGATAAGAATTTGTCCACAATTCCATGCTGTATTGATGTTGGTACCATAGGAGAGATAACATGCAAACGTTGATCAAAATAACAATTCTTTAATTAAGTAATGCAGATGTTTAACATTAATTTAACTCTTGAGAGCGTAAAATGAAACCAAATGGACCCGTAAGGGTCCATTTGGTTTCATTTTACACTCACAAGAGTTAAAGATCTATAACGGTCCATTTGGTTACCAACTCTCCATCATTTAGCTGGGGACCACCTGGAACCCCCTCAAGGACCACTGGTGGTCCCCGGACCACTGGTTGAGAACCGCTGCTTTAAAATAATGAAATAATGAAATTAATAACATACCCCTCCTTCTTTTTCTGCCCTAACAGAACAATATAAATGTAAAAAGCAGCTCGTCTGCCCAGCTGGCTCCCGAGGACCGACGGTCGGGTCCGGAGCATCGGTCGGCCCACCGGCCTGGTGGCACCCTGCCCTGGAGCCAGGGTGCTGGGGGCAGCCTGCAGCGCGATGGGCCTGGAGCCTTCCTCCTAGACCTGCACAACTTCCCCGACTTCTCCAAAGCTGACATCAATGGACAGAATCCAAACATACAGGTACAGTAGCCAACTCGTGCGTGTGCGTGTGTGTGTGTGTGTGTGTGTGTGTGTGTGTGCGTGCGTGCGTGCGTGTGTTACTATACTTGTGAGGACCATTTTCTTGGTCCTCACAAGAGAAATTGTTATTTTATGGTTGAAAAAATATTTTTTGAGATACGTTTACAATTAGAAAAAGATTCAGGTTGGGGTTATAGGTTTAGGATTAGACCTTTAGAGGTTAGGTTTAGGGGGTCGGGGTTAGATTTCCCCATATTTTATACTTAGTTGTGCGGCGATGTCAAACACCGGAAAATAGCCGATCTGCAAGCTCACAACGTGTCGCAGCGCGACACGTTGTGAGCTTGTAGATCTGCTATTTTTCGGCTTTAGACTTGCGGTTAAAAATACCCCCAAAATATCATAAATCAATCATCAATGTGTGTGTGTGTGTGTGTGTGTGTGTGTGTGTGTGTGCTCATAATTCTTCAAGAAATAATCAATTCAGCATGGGAACAGAACATAAAAAATGCACCACTTCACTAACAAAGTCTTGGTCGGCTTGAGACCAAACCGACCAATTAATTGATCATTCCACTACAAGCCAGGGGACACCCTCTGCCCCAGAGGAGAGGAGGGTGACACTTTCTGATCCCCCCCCTGTTTGCCAATACCCCCCCCCCCCCCCACCCCATCCTCCTCCTGTCCTATAACACATGTGCCTCACAGATGAGGGGGGGGGGGACCTCCACTCTGTTGCACAGCCACCCTTCCACCCACCTCCCTGGCTCTCTCTCTCTCCACCTAAACACTAAGTTCAAAGGGCTGCTCAGCCTCTCCTCCAGACCATGAAAGCCAGATGAATCCCAGGATCAAAGAGGTCCACCCCACCCCACCACCACCACCACCACCACCACCACACCACCACCCTCTCTACCCTCCACCCAGACCCTCACTCTCTTGCTCAATTGCTTGCCCTGCTCTCTCTCTCTTCGCACATCTTGAGATGTTAATTCACTTTGTCCGTGCTCTGGGATTTAGCAAGAGAGATGCTCTCAGAAATGGTAAAAGACCCCCTCGCTGGATTAACCCATTGATACCGGGAACGCATCTGTGTGTCATTTTTTAGATTTCTTTGGCTATTAAAAAATAGCAGATCTACAAGCTCATGGCACCGAGTGCCGCGCCATGAGCTTGTAGATCTGCTATTTTTGGGGGGAAATCGTGGAAAATCTTTTAACACATGGGGTGCCAGCATTTTTTCATAACAACTTACGTTGGGTGCCAGCATTCTCCCCATTGACTGTGCTTTACTGTTTAAAGCTCTAGAATCCACGCCGAGCAAATCCATGTAAAAAAAAGCGTCCATTCATTATATAGAGGTCTCGTACAATCGGGGGGAAAAAATTAAAAACATTCGGAAATCCGTTCCATAGTTGCAGCCAGTCGAAAATAGTCAAAAATAGTCAAAAATACATTGTAAAAAAAAAAGTACACAGGAGCCGAGATACAGGCTTTTGAAGTCATAAGTTAACCAGGAAGTGGATGGGAGTCTAAATCTTCGAAAAATGATATCTCCTGTTGCTATGGAGGAAAAAAGAAAATCTTTTTTTTTTAAAAACAGTATATATAAGGTTTTGGCACTCCATGGTTGTAATTGAAAAGAAGTATATATACGGTTTTGGCACCCAATGTGTTAATATATAATTTTTTAAAGCGAACATTTGTAACTCAAATCTTTGCTTCTGGGGGGGATTCTACAAATGTCTTCTAAATCCTAACAGTTTTTAGAAAAAAATATAATATCAGTGGTTATCAAAAAATATATGTATTTGGCCGTGGACTCCCATATCAAAATGTTTTGTTCCAGGGACCCCCAGAAGTTGCAACAGAGTTAAACATTTTCGCTTTAAAAATGTATATATTCAAAGATTTGCACAGATTTTCTCGATTTTTCAAAAATAGCAGATCTACAAGCTTGTATATCTGCTATTTTTGAATAGCCCCCAAGGAAATCTTAAAAATTACACACAGATGCGTTCCCGCCGGTCTTAAGGGGTTAAACAGGGGAATGATTTAAACATGGCAGCGGTTACACTCCGCCATCTGCACACTAAGGAGACTTATGGGCAGAAGAAGGAGGGCTTGCTGCCACACATTTACATAAGCTCCATGTCGGTTCTCTTCCTGCACATTGGGTTATAGCTAGTGAGGCATTGGTGGTTAGTGTCTGCCTTTCAGCTGTCATAATGATGGACGTGAGATTTGACCTCAGCGTCTATCTTGAGCTAACGCTCTGCGAGTGGGAGAGTGTGAAGGGGGATGGAGAGAGAGAGAGAGAGAGAGAGGGAAGAGAGGGAAGGGAGGGAGGGAGGGAGAGAGAGAAAGGGGGTAGCGATGTGCACCACCAAGCTATTCTGACCCTTCCTGTTTGCTCTTCCTGTCCCTACGTGCTTGAGCAGCCATGTCTTGAAGAGAAGTGGACACGCACACACACACGCACGCACACACACACACACACACACACACACATACATGCAGGTGCACACATGCACGACGCACACCCCTAGCGTGCCGTGCACACACAAGTGGTGGAAAAAGTACTCAAATGTTTAACTTAAGTAAAAGTATCAATACTGCAATGTAGAAATAATACTGTTGCAAGTAAAAGTCCGGAATTCAAAATGTGCTTGAGTAAAAGTACAAAAGTATTGGTATCAAAAAGTAGAAAGTACTCATTATGCAGAACGTCCCATTTCACAAAGTTTTCAAATGTATAAAAATCTTTTGAAAATAGCAGATCTACAAGCTCACAATGCATGTGCGTGCGTGCGTGCGTGCGTGCGTGCGTGCGTGCGTGCGTGCGTGCGTGTGTGTGTGTGTGAATTCCTATGACTGTTTTAGTAGACTAAATGTCTTTAGTCAAAGACAGCCCTATAGTTCCCAACAGCAGCTCAGTACCCAGTAAGCATTTCTGTCCAAATTATACTGCATAGAACTTCTTCGGTTCTCAAAGTGAGGTCCGGGGACTCCCATGAGTCCTTGAGGGAGTTCCGGGGGGTCCCCAGCTAAATGATGGATAGTTAGGAACCAAATGGACCCTTATGGGTCTGTAACTCTGAGAGTGTACAAAAGAGTGTACATTTGTACACTCTCAGAGTTAAATTAACATTGATTTTACAATATAAATTGGGGTTCCAGAAATAGAAATGCCATTAAATGGGGGTCCGTAGCCTAATGCATGTCAAACTGGGGGTCTTTGAAATGAAAATGGTTGAGAATCACTGCTAGAGCCGTAACAATCTTCTCTTATGGGGGTCCCTGGCATATCTTTTCAAATGGGAGTCCGTGGGCTAATAAGTGTCAATTTGGGGGTCCTTGACATTAAAAAGTTTGAGAACCACTGGTATAGAGTACAGAAGTCCTGACGTCACTCGTTCATCCCCAGGTTCGTAAAGTAATTTCGCTATGGAGAATAACATTGGATCATCATAGAATCGTCTCATATAAGAATTGGGGTCCAAAAATAAACAAACTGTCTCGGCGATATTGTCAGGGAGGTGGCTCTGTATCGTTTATGATACTCAGTCACTTATATTTGATACAGTCTGTTTCTGGCGAAAATGTAACAAATTCGGCGGAAGTAACATTATCGTTTTCTCACCGTCAGTTGATGCTTCATATCCATAAGAGTCAAACCGCCGGGGTCATTTGTTTATTTTTGGAACACAGTTCTTATTTGACGCGATATTAAATACGTCTATGGGGATTCAGAATGGGGGTGGAAAACTCCGAACCAGGTAGACAAACCTAGGATGTGTAAATTACGTCAGACTTTGGTGCTCTATAGAAGCTTCTCCTCTCCTGTGTTAACTGTGGATTGTGGATCTCTCTCTCTCTGCTCCTCTCTGAACCCAGGTGACCATCGAGGTGGTGGACGGCTTGGAGGGCTCCGAGCCGGAGAAGGGCCTCCACAAGGAGAACAAGCCCAACTGGGCCGCCACCAACTGGAGGAACTGGTGGCCGCACTCCTCCTCCGCCGGCTCTTCGGCCTCCTCCTCCTCCGCCTCCTCCTCCTCGGTCTCCACGCCCCACCGGACGCAGCAGGAGGACCAGGACCAGGCGGCCTTCGGGACAAAGTCCGAGGATAGCAACTTCCTCCGGCCGCTGGGAGACTGGGATAGGAGAGGAGGAGGAACGGGAGGAGGCAGCAAGGCTCAGACAGAGTATGGTGAGTGTTCAATGGGGGGCGGCCATAGCTGAATGGTTAGTGAGCCCGCTTAGGGAGCCAGAGGCCCTGGTTGCCCCAGGTTCGATTCCAGGCCAGGTCAGCATATGTGTCGATGAAATGAAATTTGTCCCTGAGCAAGACTCTTAACCCCTAATTGCTCACAGGTTCTCATTGGAAACAAGACCGCAAGGACTTTCATGAACGACCTGTTAAAAGGAATTATCCTTTTATGGGAGTGTGTGTTTACTGAGTACCAGTGGTGGAAAGTAACTAAGTACATTTACTTACTTGAGTATTTCCAATTTTCAATAATTTTACTTCTACTCCACTACATCTCGGAGGCAAATGTTGTACTTTTACTCCACCACAATTATTTGAAAACTTTTGTTACTAGTTACTTTTCAGATAATAAAATAATTTTCATATCATAAAACATCCATTAACCACTTTAGCCCTATTTCATACATAGGCTATTTGAAAATAGCCTATCTGCAAGCTCACAACGCGTCGCATCGCGACGCGTTGTGAGCTTGTAGATCTGCTGATTTCAATAATTTTAGCACTTTTGGTTTTGGTACTTCAAGTACATTTTGATGCCAATACTTTTGTACTTTTACTCAAGTAATTTTTTTTATTCTGGACTTTTACTTGTAACAGAGTATTTCTGTATTGGCACTTTGACTTAAGTAAAAAATGTGAGTACTTTTTCCACCACTGGTACTGAGTACCGTATTTGTGCCCTGTTTGCGTGCGTAACTTCTTTTCTTGTCTTTTTTTTCCTTTTTTTTTACCGGAAATGAGTGTACAGACAGCACACTGCAAGTCACATACTATTTACTGTGGATCCAGGGGCTCTCATTTGAAACGCGGGTGGACACAGCATTGCCACAGATGGGGCATAGTTTGATGTGGAATCTGTAATTTGCAGATTTGCTGATTCAAGCTGTCACCATAATAAGTACAGTCATTCCAGCCCGGCCTCTGGGAGCCCTTGATTGAAGCCTTTAACACTCTTTTATGAGACGGATTCCTCTGCGGTGCGGCGCTGGCTATGTGACACAGTTTAAACGCCTCCCGACATCAAAGTCTCCCACAGCAGGAATGGGGCCAGGAGAGCACAAGCGATGGGGCTAGCCGAGCCGTACCCATTCTCACAACCCTCTCCAGAAAAAGGAACCCCACAGATAAATCTGCTACGGAAGAATTCACACTCCGTTCTTCGTACAGTATCCATCCTTCTCTATCCGTGTTGCAGCATGCCCAAACCAACATGGTTGGAACAGGAATGTATGGGCAATTTCATCCACTCCGCTTATGGCTGCTAAGGAATGAGCTTTCGTCGGCTGCTTCTTGTCAAAACCGTTGACCACGTTTTAGTGCATTTGGCTTATTGCTACGGTGAACTCCAGCTCGATCTAGGTTTTCACGCCACACCATGTGGACCAGAACATATTTTATCCCCTGTTTTTCTCATGGTTTTGAAAACTGTTATAATAGTCAAAAATGCACGCTGGGCGGTGTGGCTGTGGACTGTCAATCAAAACATGTGGCGTTCGCTCAATTGCGTCTGTGTGCGACATGTTGAGCTAACAGCAAGTTGCTCCTTGTCTTGCTATGCTTGGATGCGTTGCCAACAGCTCTTTGGCCATAATGCTAGTATGTAATAGAGGGTTGAAGAGGTGGAGCTAGATCGCTATCTGGCCTCGCATTCATATAAAATGCTCATAATGAGGGGCAGATGTTGGTGTGTGCGTGCATGCGTACCTACCTACATGTGTGTGTGTGAGTGCGTGCGTGCGTGCGTGCGCGTCTGTGTGAGTGCGTGTGTGCGTCAACTTGTTGTCATTTATTCTGCTCATTGATGGGGTCAATTGCTTTCAAGATTTGAAGGGGGATCTTAAGCCTGGATTGATCACACACCCCACTGTAGCTGTTTCCATGTATATCCATTACAGTTGATCTGTCGAACGGTAATTAGAGTTATAAAGAGGATTTCTTACCTTCAGGTCCCATTTTAAAGTATATGAACAACAGATAGACCTATTGAACAAGTCTGTTGGCAGTGTGCCATTATCTTTGAGCAGGTTTTTGTACAAATCTGTAGCAGTGGGTAGAATTTCAGTCTCGCAGTTGTACTGTAATCTGCCAAATGCTCCCTCTGCCATCCATTTCTAGCCCCTCTAGAGAGAGAGAGCGCTGGGATCTATGAGCGCAATAGGTCAGTCGGATCGGTTCAAACCTCTTAGGTCACAGGAGCAGCATGGGCTCTAGGGGACACTAGTGGGGCTTTTATTCTCTCACTGAACATGATACAAATAACCGCGTCACTCGTGCGAAGACCGCCACTCTTTTGCACTCACACTGGACTTGACATTTTAGCTTGAAGCGATATTTGTTGTGTCTGCTTGTTAGCCTGGCATGGCCAGACTAATATCACTCATTTTTTGGGCTTTTTTTTTGTGCAATGGCAGATTCGTCTGGAACCAGGCTACCTGCTTATAGGATCCTGCGTGGATTTGAATGGCTGCTGCTCTTTGGCTTTGGAAAAAATCACTTGAGTTTTTTTTACTTTACTGCGATTCTTGCGTATTGCTCCATTTATGTCACATCGCTCGATGTCTCATCTTTACATTGATTTTATCGTCGCATCCGGTGTTAATACACCTTTACAGCGATAAAGTCAGACAATATCTACCGAGTGCAGTGTTTTCTCTGAGCTCCATGCAGGCGCTCAGGAAATACCGTACTCATACCGCAGCTGGGCCTCAAACTTGGATCCATCAATTCCACCGCGGATAAACATTGACATCTTTCACCAACGGACCGGAGCGAGGCCTTTTACTCTTGTTTAGTCCTAGGATCAGTGTGTATGTACATGTACAGTGCATTCTGTTGTGCACAGACTTCATCTGGTATATGGTTTAATGTCCAAGGTAACTTTTAGCCTGCCTTACACACAGCCTTAATATGTCTTACACCTGTGGTTAAGGATGGTGTGCCGGGGCACACTGGTCTGCCAGGATACAAGGCCAGGTGTGCCTTCGGATTTTGTGACAACCACACATGTTCCAATATAGGGGAAACTTTTAATTATTATTATGTATTTCTTTTATCATATAATGTATTTTCACAAACTTTCAAAAACAACGAAAATAGCAGATCTACAAGCTTCCAGTTCATTGTGATGTGATGCATTGGGACCTTGTAGATCAGCTATTTTCACTATGAATACAGGCGGTGTGGTGAGATTTTTGACTTGTCCATTGGTGTTCCTTGGCCACAGTAAGTTTGAAAAGCATCTCTCATTCTTCCTGTCTGTTCTCTCTCTCTCTTCCATCTCTTCAGATTACATTGATGGGGAAGGGGACTGGAGTAACTGGTCGGCATGCAGTGTCAGCTGTGGGAACGGGAACCAGAAGAGAACCAGGTCCTGTGGTTATGCCTGCACGGCCACAGAGTCACGTACCTGTGACATGCCCAACTGTCCAGGTAAAGGGAACATTATTATTATTAATACGAATAAGTACAGCACTGATCAGGCAACACAGCGGCGGATAACACATTTCAATTTCATGTGGTGCGTCATCAGAGTCGACTCGAGTCTGATTAAGACTCACCACGTGTCCAAACATTTGACTTTGTTGTTGCCTGATATGTGTGTACTCTAGTGCTTTACTTAACCCATTAAGACCTGAGGCGATTCTTTAAAAAAAATAGCAGATCTACAAGCTCATAGCGCGGCACTCGGTGCCGCGCTATGAGCTTGTATATCTGCTATTTTTGAATAGCCAAAGAAATCTAAAGTGACAAAGATGCGTCCCAGGTCTTAATTTATTTATTTAACCTTTATTTCACCAGAGAAATCACATTGAGACTAGTGTCTCTTTTACAAGTGTGCCCTGGCCAAGAGAAGAGGCAAATAAAATGTTACACAGCTCTGCCAGTAACGACAATACAGGACATAACAAAACAAAGACAAACATGACATCCGTAATACCAAAGACCTACTACCAATAGCACCAATACAGACTATTTAAAATACTAATAACAAGAATACATCATAAAACTAATAAACTAATATAAGACTAAGATCACAGCAATTGCTACTTGTCAAAGCAGGAGCAATGGTTGGAGAATGTGCCCATGGCAATCCTCTTAAAATGGGTTAACATGGGTTAATGGGTTAACATAATGTTTTTCTGAGGTTGTAAGTAGGGCTGGGTAATATATCAATATTATATTGATATTGTGATATGAGACTAGATTTCCTGCAGGATTTTGAATATCGTAATATCGTGATACGGAATAGCGTTTTTCTCTTCATGGTTTTAAGCACTTCAGCCCTATTTTATAAAAAGAAAAACTGTCAACTAGCTACGCATTGTGAACTTGTAGATCTTTTTGAACATTTTGGAAAAACTAAAAAGATTTTTTCCATGCGCACACGCATGTAAAAAAAAAAAAAAGATCACCCTTACACCACTGCATATGTGCCTTTTACCAGTGTGTCTTGACGAATTCCATCTTTTTGCTGGATCAATCACCACTCTCCATGCTTTTTCCACAGGGATTGAAGATGCCTTCAAGACAGCAGCCACTGAAGTGAGCCTGCTGGCTGGAACGGACGAGTTCAACGCCACCGAGCTCTTTGGTGTCGGTAAGAAGAACCCTCTCATTACTCTGTTCCTGCTATGATGGGGTTCATTTGTCACCCTGGACCATCAGTCATTCAGGCAGAGACAGTCCTCACACTGTGAAGTATCATGGACCATCAGTCATTCAGGCTAGTGGTGGGAAAAAAAGTTCATTTCAGTGAACGAACGATTTTGTTCACGTTCACGGCAATGATTCGTTCACGTTCTCACTCAGCAGCGCTATTTTCTAGCGTTCAAAATTTACTCGAGTAAAAGTGCAAAAGTATTGGCATCAAAATATACTTAAAGAACCAAAAGTAAAAGTGCTAACATATTTGAAAATTGAGCTTGTAGATCTGCTATTTTCAAATAGCCTAGGTATAAAATAGGGCTAAAGTGGTTAATGTATGTTTTATAGTGTGTGTAAAACACCATCGCGGGAGCGTTTTCTTTTTTTTCACGTCGCACGTGAACGTAACAGTTTCAGAAAGTGAACGAGCTCGTTCGTGTTCACGGCAAATGAACTTAGTTCTTTTGAACGAATCGATCATGAACGACACATCACTAATTCAGGCAGAGACAGTCCTCACACTGTGGAGTATATATGGACCATCCATCTGGAGTGTAATAAGCTGAATATGCTGAACTCACGCCACGCTCCTTGTTCATTGAGCGTAGCCTTGTAGCTGCACGGGGATGGAAACACAGCGGAACATCAACCACTTTAAAGCGGTGCTTTTCAACCCTTTTCATATCAAGGTCCATTATTTATTCGGCATTTGAGCCACAGACCACCGTTTTTTTTTGTCGTTGGATATTGTTCTGTCCACAATTCCATGATGTATTGATGTGGTACCATAGGAGAAATAACAGGCAAAAGTTTATCAAAATAACAGTTCTTTAATTGAGTAATGTTTAACAATTATTTAACTCTTGAGAGCGTAAAATGAAACCAAATGGACCCATACGGGTCCATTTGGTTTCATTTCACGCTCTCAAGAGTTAAAGATCTATAAGGATCCATTTGGTTACCAACTCCATCATTTAGCTGGGGACCACCTGGACCCCCCTCAAGGACCACTGGTGGTCCCCGGACAAGCTCGAAGTAGGATTCCCTACTTTGGGCTTGTCGTTATAAGCAGATATTTTCGACACGGTTCACAATTTTCCAAAATATCAAAAAAACTGCAGATATATAAGCTCGGAAATATTTCAATATTTCAAACATTTGCACGATCTACAGTGAGCTAATAGATTGGCTATAATAGTAATGATTGATTTCACTCATTTTGCATGACGCCATAATAATACAAAATATAAAATTGGGCTTAAGTGTTTAAGAGCGCAGCAGGTCTCTCTTTGTCTCTCACTCTGTCTGTCTCTCTCTCTTGTCTGTCTGTCTGTCTGTCTCTCTCCCTGTCTGTCTCTCCCTGTGTGTCTGTGTGTCTGTCTCTCTCCCTGTGTGTCTGTCTCCCTGTCTCCCTGTCTGTCTGTCTGTCTGTCTGTCTGTCTGTCTGTCTGTCTGTCTGTCTGTCTGTCTGTCACATGTCTGTCTGTCTGTCTGTCTCTGTCTGTCTATCTATCTCTCCCTGTCTCTCTCTTTGTCTGTCTGTCTGTCTGTCTGTCTGCCTCTCTCTCTCTCTCTCTCTCTCTCTCTCTCTCTCTCTCTCTCTCTCTCTCTCTCTCTCTCTCTCTCTCTCTCTCTCTCTCTCTCTCTCTCTCTCTCTCTTCTCTCTCTCTCTCTCTCTCTCTCTCTCTCTCTCTCTCTCTCTCTCTCTCTCTCTCTCTCTCTCTCTCTCTCTCTCTCTCTCTCTCTCTCTCTCTCTCTCTCTCTCTCTCTCTCTCTCTCTCTCTCTCTCTCTCTCTCTCTCTCTCTCTCTCTCTCTCTCTCTCTCTCTTGTCTCTGTCTGTTCCCAATCAGCTCAGATGTCAACCAAAGGCCCACACACCTTCAGTCACACCACTCATCTTCCTGTTTTCATCTCCTAACACATAGATGAGAGAGAGGGTGTTATGCAGGAGTCCTAACACTAGATGAGAGAGAGAGGGTGTTATGCAGGAGTTATGGCGTTCTGACGCTCTCTGCCTTAATGTCTTCTAACACTAGATGAGAGAGAGAGGGTGTTATGCAGGAGTTATGGCGTTCTTCGGACGCTCTCTGCCTCCTTAATGTCTTCTAACTCTAGATGAGAGAGAGGGTCCGGTGTTATGCAGGAGTTACGGCGTTTCTTTCTGACGCTCTCTCCTCTGCCTCCTTAATGTCTTCCAGACACCGACAGCTGCGAGCGCTGGATGAACTGCAAGAGCGACTTCCTGAAGAAGTACATGACCAAGGTGGCCAACGACCTGCCGGGCTGCCCGTGCTCCTACCCCACCGAGGTGGCGTACAGCACGGCGGACGTGCACGACGCCACCACCCGCCGCCACTTCCGCTGGAAGGACGCCAGCGGCCCTAAGGAGAAGCTGGAGATCTACAAGCCCACGGCGCGCTACTGCATCCGCTCCATGCTGACGCTGGAGTCCACCACGCTGGCGGCGCAGCACTGTTGCTACGACGACGGCATGAAGCTGGTGACGCGGGGGAAAGGGGCGGGCACGCCCAACCTCATCAGCACCGAGTTCTCGCAGGACCTGCACTACAAGGTGGACATCCTGCCCTGGATCGTCTGCAAGGGCGACTGGAGCCGCTACAACCAGGCGCGGCCGCCCAACAACGGGCAGAGGTGCCCGGACAATCCCCAGGACGAGGACTATTACAAACAGTTTGAGGAGGCCAGGGAGTTCTAGGGGAGAAACGCTAAAAAATTAACCTATTAAGACCGGGAACGCATCTGTGTCATTTTTTAAGATTTCTTTGGGCTATTCAAAAATAGCAGATCTACAAGCTCATAGCGCGGCACTCGGTGCCGCGCTATGAGCTTGTAGATCTGCTATTTTTTATGTTTGAATAATCGTGAAAATCTTGAGCAAATCTTTGAATATATGTATATTTTTTAAAGTGAACATTTTTAACTAAAATCTTTGCTTCTGGAAGATTCTACAAATGCCTTCTAAATCCTAACATTTTTTAAAGACTTAAAGACTTACGTTGCTATAATCAGTGGTTCTTTTGTTTCCATGTCAAGGACCACCCAAAATTAGATGTATTTGGCCGCACGGACCCCCATCTCAAAATATGTTGTTCCAGGGACCCACCCCCCCCCCCCCCCAAGAAGCAAAGATTTGCTTTCAAAATATATATATTCAATGATTTGCAAAAATGTTCACGATTTTTCAAAAACAGCAGATCTACAAGCTCATAGTGCGACGCTATGAGCTTGTAGATCTGCCAAAAAATCTTAAAATGACACAGATGCGTTCTCTGCCTTAATGGGTTAAAATAAATAGATAAAAAATCGCCTATATTTCGCAAATGGTGCTGAAAACCATGGCTCTTAGTTCAGTTTCAGGTCCAAGAAACAGTGGATGAACCTTTGGGCCGTGACGAACAAAGACTGACTGAAAACATACCAAGCTAATGGAACTCCCAAACAGAGCCACATCTTTCCCTTATTGGACCCAAGGACCAGAGACAAAGTATAGTTTTGTTTTGTTTTTGTATTTCACTAAAATATCACTGCTGTCCGTCAGAAACCAGCTAACTCCAAAATGTTCATTTTTCAGGAATTGACAAAAACTAAACAAAAATCACACCCAGTGTGAAGAGAGTGGTGCCTTTGAAAGTGTAACTGGTTGCATCCTTGTGTTGCAATCAGCAACAATATGTTGTCACGTGACACGTGACAACATATTGTCACGTGTCACGTGAAGCTTGACCAATCAGCCGTGCTCAAACAGACGGACATACGGACGGACGGACATACAGACACACGGACAAAGTCAAATGTAGGAGTGGTTGGCACCACTCAAAAAGTGAGAGTTGATAAGAACAGCTGAATGGACCTCCAAGCTCACAATGAGGTTGGGGGTCAAAAGGGGGCGGAGCCTGGAGTCAGCAAAACCAGCTAGCTCCACCCCCTTTTGGTGGAGCTAGCTGGTTTAGCAGAAAGTTTGAGGATCCAATGGAGTTACTGTAGCTGATTTTGTCAGAAGCGCTTTTTAATACTTTTCATTGGTTCAATATTTTTTTTTACCAACATACATACGTAAAGGGTGTTCAATAGCACTGATATATGGGGAAAAAAATAAAATCGTAAAAATGGAGTTAGCTGGTTTCTGCCGGACAGCAACGAATATTATGCCTCTTAAAATGATGAGTAAAATCAACGAAGATTTTTTTGCAAATAAGTAATTAGTCAATGATGATTCTTTCAATGTTGGTTACTAAAGGGAGAAACTTGCTAAAAGGGAAAAAGTAAACTGTGTTAGAACGTTCTGTTTAGATTATTTGCCTCTGTTTGTTTCTGTAGATCGTTAATGTTTGGTTGAATTTGAGAGGCCAGAGATAATCGGTGGAACAATAAGAACCACCATGTTTTTTAGAATGGGTTGTAATGTGGGCCCCAAGGAAATAAGAAATGCATGGGAGGGGAGGGGGGGAATAGACATGGAGCCCATCCATTTAGCCTGCAGAGGAATGGGAACGAATTCTACCCCATATTTTGTTCTAGCCCCATTTTTGTTTTACCCCCATGTTGCTTTGGTTAATTGTAATAATCGGGTCCTCATGTATGCTTGTATGTTTATTTAGCATGCACATTTTTATTTTTTATTTTTCATGAATAATTTACGACCATGCTCTTTGTCCTCTGATGCATCAATCTGTTTAGTGTAAAAAAAAAAAAGAGAGAGAGAAAAGAACTCCTGCGTTATTTTTGTAAAGTATTTATTAAGTTGTAGCTGTGTCCCCATAAGTTGGGTGTCCATGAGTGTGGTTTCCAATTGACTTAATTGGCCTGCTTTTATACTTTGTTGTGCACTGCATGCGCCCACAATAGTTGATCTATAAGCTCACAATATTGTGAGCTTGTAGATCTGCTATTTCTGGCCGCAGGACAAGCATTGTACGACGCGGTATAAATCGGGCTTCATGGCTACCAATGCTAACTTGAGATACCTGTGTGTGTGTGTGTGTGGGTCAACCTTTGCCATAGCTGTGAGGTGAGGAGCCGTATTATCTCAAGTTAGGATTAAACGCCCATAGAATATAAAGAATGTGTGAATACAAGTTGTACGGAAAGATTCTGGAGATATAAATGTTTAAATAAAAAGAAATTCTAATTGTGTCCGCTGGGTAAAAAAGAAATCAACAACTTTTGATTTACGAGGTCGTATTATTATGTTAATCTCGCAGAGAGATCATCGTGGTAATAATTCTAACTCTCTTATGTGGATATTAGCGAGCTTAGTGGAATATTGCCAGTGGACCCGGAGAAGGATCAGCTGCTATTAACCCATTTAGACCGGGAACGCATCTGTGTAACCACTATAACCATTATTTCATACTTTGGGCTATTCAAAAATAGCAGATCTACAAGCTCATGCCGCGCTATGAGCTTGTAGATCTGCTATTTTTGTAAAATCGTGAAAATGTGTGCAAATCTTTGAATATATATGTTTTTAAAGCGAACATTTTTAACAAAAATCTTTGCTTCTGGGGGGGGTCCCTGGAACAACATATTTTGAGATGAGGGGTCCGCAGCCAAACACATATCATTTTGGGGGTTCCTTGAGATGGAGAACGATATAGCAACAATAGTTTTTCAGAAAAATTTAGACAATTGTTGAGACAGTTACAAATGTTCGCTTAAAAAATATATATATTCAAAGATTTGCACAATTATTTTTTTTCAAAAATAGCAGATCTACAAGCTCATAGCTATGAGCTTGTAGATCTGCTATTTCTGAATAGCCCAAAGTATAAAATAATGGTTATAGGTACAAATCTAAAAATGAAACAGTTGCGTTGACCCGGTTTTAAGGGGTTAAATTACCCTCCCTGCTGTCAGAGAAAACAGAGAAAATTCATCCAGAGAGAGAGAGAGAGAGAGAGAGAGATAGAGGGAGGGAGGGACGGCTTCCAATTAAACCTCACCCAACAACTTAAGCCAGTGCACAAGACTTCCATTAGTTCTATCCAGTATGGCAGTAAGTAAGGCCCGGGCCTTTTGATGGGATTGTGATATTTCTTGGGAGAGGGTGAGGAGGAAGGGTACGGTTCCCTTGAATGTGACTCAAATTCTTTGTCTTTGGCATGCATCCTCACATTCCTGAGTAATTTCTCAGTGTGTACACATGCGCCCTGTGTGTGTGTGTGTGTGTGTGTGTGTGTGTGTGTGTGTGTGTGTGTGTGTGTGTGTGTGTGTGTGTGTGTGTGTGTGTGTGTGTGTGTGTGTGTGTGTGTGTGTGTGTGTGTGTGTGTGTGTGTGTGTGTGTGTGTGTGTGTGTGTGTGTGTGTCTGTGTGTGTTTTACTATACTTGTGAGGACCAAACGGCACCCCACAGCACAAGTATAGCAGAATATGAGAGATAGATGTTGTGAGTGAACCATTTTCTTCGTCCTCAACAAGAGAAATTGTTATTTTATGGTTGTTGAAAAAAGATTTTTTTAGAGATACGTTTACGATTAGAAAAAGATTCAGGATGGGGTTATAGGTTTAGGGTCTAATACCTTTTAGAGGTTAGGTTTAGGGGGTTGGGGTTAGATTTTCCCCTATTTTAACCTTTGTTGTGCGGCGATGTCAAACACCGGAAAATAGTCGATCTACAAGCTCACAACGTTGTGAGCTTGTAGATCTGCTATTTTTTGGCTTTAGACTTGCGGTTAAAAATGCCCCCACAAAAAAATCTTAAATCAATCATAAAATAGGCCTTCTAAAATGTTGACGTCCTCACAAGTATAATAAAACAAACGTGTGTGTGTGTGTGTGTGTGTATGTATGCACACACACACACACACACACACACACACAGAATGCTTGCCTCCCTTTGGATAGCCAGGGACCTCTGACCAGGCTCTCTCCGCGCTGAGTGCAGTAGTGCATTGTGACACAGAGAAAGCCATTCATCGTGCCCTCATTCCTGCAGTGTGGCTCAGCTGGCCCGGTGCTGGGCCTAGTCTTTATAAAGCAGCAGGCCTCAGCACGTTTCTGCAGCGAGAGCCTCCAGGCACTCCCTGCAAACCTTCCTAGCTGCTTCACTATTCATACAAAACATTCCTCTCTACACGGCATCCTTCACTGTATCTTGGCCCGTTTTTTTTTTTTTCCCCCGCCGCTGAATACATTTGTCAGCTATACTCGGCCTCAAAATGCATGCTTTATGTCAGGGGGTCTTCGAACAGGGTGGCTTTGGGAATTTCCACAAGCATGATGATGATAGGTCAGGGTGCTAATGGGTCAGTATCATGTCAGTATCATCATGTCAGTATTGTGGTCGATATTATGTCGGAATCATGTCAGTATCATGTTCAGCAGTATCATCATGGCCAGTATCATGGTCAGTATCAAGGTCAGTGTCATGGTCAGTATCAAGGTCAGTATCATGGTCAGCAGTATCGTCATGGTCAGTATCATGGTCAGTATCATGTCAGTCAGTATAGTATCATGTCAGCATCATCATATCAGTACATGACAGTATCAGGGTCAGTATCATGACAGTATCAATATCATGACAGTATCAGGGTCAGTATCATGACAGTATCATGACAGTATCATGACAGTATCACGGTCAGTATCATGACAGTATCACGGTCAGTATCATGACAGTATCACACTCAACTTTGACAATTTCAAGGCCAAAATACAAACAAAGCAAGTCAAACCCACTACAAGACACCTGCAGAGAAACAGTGAGAGATGGTGTAATGGGATAGTGATCTGACTCCCAGCACGAAGGTTCCATGATCAAATCCCAGTCGTCCCATATTTCAATGTTGTAGTACTTTGAAATTTTCAAGGACAAAATACAAAAAGTAAGTCAAAAGCACTGGAAGACACCTGCTGAAAGATGGTGTAATGGGATAGTGATCAGACTCTCAGCACATAGGTTCCATATTCAAATCCCAGTCATCCCATATTTCAATGTTGTAGAACTTTGAAATTTTCAAGGCCAAAATCTATTCAATGCCATAATACTTTGTTCTTGTCAGCCTAAATTGTTTATAGCACAGCTATCTATTTTTATATTTAATTCTTGTGACAATCCTGGGGGTTGTCAGGGTAACTGGTGTGGTTGTCATGGTTACTAACCATGTGTCATGTTTTTCAGAATGATTGGAGGGCGGAGTGTGTCATCAGTGGAGATCTGGCCCACCTGGATTGTCCTCTATAAAACAGGTGGCTGGACTTCATTCTTGTCCTCTCTCTCACCATGAAGCTCACTGGAAGCACTCCAGCCTTTTGGATTTTGGTTGTTAAAGGACAAGACCACTTTGGTAGAGGTTTGGGTTGTGTATTTAGTTACCTTGCCATGATGTAACTCCAAAGGTGAACAAGAAATCAAAAATAATTGCGCCATTGAATAGAAATTGATCATTCAAAATATGCCTACATTGTACGGTAAAACAGCTCTCAAAGTCAGGCTTTTAGCACATAAACAAACACTAAGCGATTCAGTCAATATAGAACATCACCAAACCCAGTACTATTTTTTTTTTCTAAATAAAAATGTCAACTTCCTGCTGATGTTACTATTTGAAGATCCGAATCCTGGTCTGCGGATCCAGTCCGGCAAAATCAACAGGATGTTAGCTTTATTTCAAAAACAAACGGTACTGGGTTTGGTGATGTTTTATATTGTCTGAATCAACTTTATTTGCGTTTGTTTGTGCTAAAATAGTGACTCAAAATACAATGTAATTCAATGAGCATATTTTGAATTATCAATGGAGCAATTATTTTAGATTTCTTGCCCACCTTTGGAGATGCATCATGGCAAGGTAACTACACAACCCAAACGTCTACCAAGTGGTCTTTCCCTTTAAGCACTGTTAACCACCCCAGTATCCGTATTGTGGGGATAGCTTTAGCAGAAAATAGCTGATCGACAAGCTCACTACGACACGTTGTGGACTTGTCGATCGGCTATTTTCAGCCAAAGCTTTCCCCACAATAACACAAAACAGAAAATACACTAGTATTGAGCCCTGAGGGACACCGGTTACCCATATGGGGTTAAGTTAGTTTTAATAAAATCATTTAAACGTTCTTTGTTTGTGTGAGTTTCCTCATTTTGTTACAAACTCTTGGTTGGTTGTTTCAATAAATACATTACATTTAAGTGGTTGGATTCAATTCACGTCATTTGTTATCCCTGAGTCACTAGAATACCTCAAAACGAAGTATGGCGCTTGGCCTATAATTGATTTGATTGATATGCTGCGTGCCATGAGTGCAAAGTGGTATTTTCTTAAACTTAATTCAGCTAATCAAAGAGGATCTGTGGTCATAATACAGCTCTGTTTGAGGAACTATAGTTGAACACTTTAGACATATTTTTTAATGTCCAGTCCAAAGTGAGAACAATGTAGCCTACTTGATTTAACACCAAAACTGCTATAGTTTTGATCATCTGAAACTAGGGAATTTATAATTGACAAAAAGGGTATGAATTTTTATGACATTACGAAACATCTCTGTTTGCTTTCAATGAAGATGTAAATCTGGGTTCAGACTCAGTCAGAGTAAACGTTTTCTAACAGATGGTTTTATACAACCTAAATCTCAGTTGTGTCATAATGAACCCTTTCCCTGATCATCAGAGGGTGTATCTAGTAGATTCAGTCATTCTGTCAGGGGTAGAGGTGTTTGCTGTGGATTTTCATCTTTTGACCTGTCACCTCTCGTTTTAACTTTAAATATAACCTCAAAATCGTAATTAATGTGAAAGGCCTGGTAGTGCAAGAGTAAAGCATAGGCTTCACAAGCGGATGGTGGTGGGTTTGAATCTTGGTCAGGGAAGATCTCAATTTTCGGTCTTTTTAAGGCGAGAACCATGGATGAAGCCCGCCTCCCACCTCACACCCTCTTTTAGCTCCGGTAGGAGAGGGAGGAGCATGGAGGGAGCCCACCTCCAGGGGGAGGAGCTTAATACATTTACATATTAATTAAAGATTTTTATTTTAGTATTTTTTGTGATTTTATGACCACTGTTTTTTTTCACATTTTTCACAATTTGTTTGAGACATTTTTTTATTGTTTTTTTTCATTACCAGTTTGTATTGACCACAGCTCCATTGTTTTTTTGTTGTATTACCCTTTTAGGTTTTATTTAGTAGTTGTTTTGAGTGAGCTTTGAACCTCGAACCTTTAGTTTGTGAACCTTTGATTTATCTTTTAAGCCACGCTGGCATGGAAGGCACAATTGGGAACGTCATCCTTAACCCGCCTTTTAGAATTTAGATGGACAGTGAAAATGTTCTTCAGGAGCCTTGAACCCCAAACCTTCTGCTTTCAGACCCTGTGTTTATCTCTTTAGCCACGCTGGCATGGAAGTTACAATTGGGAACATCATCCTTCACCCGCCTTTTAGAATTTAGATGGCCAGTGAAAATGTTCCTCAGGAGCTTTGAACCCCAAACCTTCTGTTTTCAGACCCTGTGTTTATCTCTTGAGCCACACAGGGATGGATAATGCAAAAGAGAACGTAATACTTAAACCACCTTTTAGAAGTTAGATGGACAGTGAAAATGTGCTCCAGGAGTTTCGAACCTTAAACCTTCGGTTTATAAACCTCAGAGTTTTCTCTTGAGCCATGGTGGCATGAACCATGCAACTGAGAACATAATACTTAAACCACCTTTTCAGGATTGAGATGGACAATGAAAATGTTCTTTAGGAGCTTTGAACCTTAAACTCTTTGGTTCATAAACAGTGACACATCTCTTGAGCCACAGAGACATGAAACATTCAGATGAGAAGGAAATACTTATCCTTTTAGTATTTAGATGCACAGTGTATTTCTACATTAACTTCACCACTTAAACCCTCTATTCTTAGTAAAGTTGCAACTTTACTTTCCCGCTTGCCTTGTTACCATCTACACCAAATCTTTTCACAAAGAATTGTCAATCTACAAGCTCACAACACGTCGACACATTGTAAATCTTGACAAATGTTTGCGTGTGCGTGTGCGTGTGCGTGTGCGTGTGCGTGTGCGCGTGCGCGTGTGCGTGTGCGTGCTACTTGATGAAAACAGCCTATTGTTGCATTCCAAATAGCAGTGCATCTGTGCTATATAATTGTGCCACAATGAAAACATTAAACTGTCAGTCACTGGTGATATGATATAGCCCTGTGGTTTCTGTGGTATATCTTTTCAGCCTTGCCTGTCCATATCATCCATTGTGTCCGGTCAAACATCATACTCATCATCAGCGCCATGTCTTGTTGTTCCAATAAGAACCACAACTCAAACCAAACTGACAGGTTTATCGGAAAGGATTACTTTGGTAAACAACTCAGAAAATTAGTCAAATTCTTTAAGCTGATATTGTTGAAGGGTAATCTCTCAAGAACAGATTCTGACCTGCGGTGGAATCTGTCGGAGCGGTTCGTCATAACGTGTGCGCAATGGCAACAAGTGGGCGTGCCTTCAGATCAGGAAGGAGGCCGCGCTTTACCCAATCAAATGTAGTGGGCGGGATTCACGTGTCCGTCCACTATGGTCCACCCTCCCCCCCTCGAAACTAGCCGAAACTAATTTAACAATAGCGTCCTCGGAGCGGACAAAACCACGGAAAGATATTCACATTTTAAATTACTCTTTCATCATAGAAACAAGTGGGCTTATAACCAAAACCATCCATGTTCTCTGGGAGAAGTGGTGTTAGTGTTCCGTGTAGAAATATTGTTAGTGGGAATGAAAACGTAGCCGCACCAACCGGAAGTGATGCGCTATAGGCAGACATGAAACCGGTGTTTCCCTGCGCTCTAGTCTAACATTATCCTCCGGCCAGACTCCACAGAATATCAGAAAAGCAGAGGTCGCTGTTTTTCATTTTCTGTGGGGTCTGGCTACGCGAGACTAGTTGAAGGGTGACTTTTGGGGTGTGATGAAAGCATTGGCTTCTTCTAGAGCAGCAGAGTACCCTATCTTGGAAAGGTTTGTTCTATCTAAATCCAGCACTGTATCTCTGAAAAGTCTGTTCTATCTGAGTCATGCTCTACATCTCTAGTAACTAGTCAAGTTTTAGATGTAGACAACATTATAATGTTCTTATTTTGATCATAGGACCCAATAACTGAATGTCAAGTCTCCAGGTTTTCTTCTTCAGAATATATATGACACGTATTTACTATGACACTATGGCACGTTAGGAATCCAACTAGTACTAGTGGTTCTCAAATGTTTTATTAGCAAGGACCCCCTTAACTCAGAGAGTGTACTAATGGAACCAAATGGACCCGTAAGGGTCCATTTGGTTTCATTTGTAGACTCTCAGAGTTACAGACCTGCTATGGTCAGTCAGGGCTAGCTCTTTGTGTTTTTGGTAATATTATTGTCCACTCATTTTGTATGTCTGTGGCAAAAATGTAATTTTGACAAAAATGTCCACCACAAGCCAGCATGGTGATAAAATATAATATTTAAAAAATGACCACCAGATGCTGAGCAAAAAGGGCAGGGGTAACTGCATTGTAAAATTGTGACTTTTCATTTAACTCTGATGAGAGTGTACAAATGTACAAGAGTGCACAAATGTAAAACAGTGTGCAAATGGCTCCATTTGTGTGCTCTCTTAGCAGGCTACAATGAACTGCGTAGGCCTATAGCTTGGCCTATGCATGACATGACTCCCACTGATTGTGGAAAAGTTCCAGGCTGTTACTTCAGATACGTTATTTCAAATTATAGTCTTGGTTTTGCCGTTTCTCCCTATGGGAAATACTGTATTTTGTTCATGATTACAACACGTACTGATCGTTCTGTTCCAGGCTATAGGAACATCATGTGGGGATTCTTAAACTGAGTGGAATTCCCCTTTTAAGTGCTTCACTTGACACCAGTTTTTTGCAGTTGATTCGGTTGAGTTCTATTTAATTCTAATTGGGTACTTGTAATAACAGATTTGCAACTAAAAAGCATTATGAATTGTATTCAGTTATTTTGGATAAGCAACACTTTCGTACCACGAAGCTTACATTCTAGGCTTTGGGAATGGAGCTGTAATGGCCCGCTGAATGGTGCTTAATGAAAATGGTTCTCTCAATATGGGTTTGGAATTAGATTCCGGCGGGTTGTTGTTTTGGTAAAATATGTTGTAATGACTCCCACTGTTTATTTTATTCTTCACAGCACAGTGGTTGTACTCAGCATCAACCAGCATAGAGTACCTCATTGATGGCTTGCTGAAATCATGTTTCTATCAGTGGTGGAAGAAGCGCTCACATTTTGTACTTAAGAAGTAAAAGTACCAATACCACATGTAGAAATACTCTGTTACAAATAAAAGTCTGGCATTCAAAATTGACTTGAGTAAAAGTACAAAAGTATTCACATAAAAATATACTTTAAGCACTGAAAGCAAAAGTACTCATTATGCAGAATGTCCCATTTTACAAGTTTCCAAATGTATGTCACAAAGTGACGCATTGTGAACTTGTAGATCGGCTATAATCAAATGGCCGAAATGTATATCGGGCTGAAGTGGTTAATGTATGTTTTGTAATAATAATCACAATCTACAAAGTAACTAGTAACTAAAGTTTTCGAGTAGAAGTAAAAGCATTGGAAATTGGAAATACTCCAGTAAAGTACAAATACCTCAAAATTGTACTTAAGTACAGTACTTGAGTAAATACATACAATTTGACTAAATGTATTTGGTTTACTTGTAATATATCAGAGTATACATTTGGATAGACATGGATAAAGTCTAATTTATACTTGAAGTTGATTTTTGTACCAAAACAAATTTTATCTTTCAATATTATGCAGGAATTACATTACACTGTATCTACGATCCACTGGGACTGCGAGGGCGGGGTTTCATGCTTCTATTTTAATAAAATCAAACGGCCTGGAAAACCTTTGTAGTTCCATGAGTTATTTTAGCTCATCTTCCCCAGGGATCTGTGCGTTAATAGCAGTCTTCACAGCAGATGATGCTACGTAGCGCAGGGACTGGACTTATATACCATTTTCCATTAAATCATGTAGCACAAGGGCAATAAAATGTTGAGCTATTTGGTATAGGTTCCATATTACCTACATATCCCACTGTGTCTACAGTTGCCTGGAAGAATTTTAAAAGATCTAGTATTTCTTACGTAGCTTTTTCAGAAACACACACATTAAAGTCTTCATCCATTTTTAACTCTGAGAGAAGGGTCCACTTGGTTACATTTGAATGCAATCAGAGTTAAACTAAAACACCAAGAATGTTACTGTGTTCACTTGGGTTATTATGCATGAATCCAACACATGGCCATCAGTGGTGGAAAAAGTACTCAAATGTTTGACTTAAGTAAAAGTATCAATACTGCATTGTACTGCATTGTACTCTTACAAGTCCGGGGTTCAAAATTTACTTGAAAAAAGATAAACACACTGAAGATAAAAGTACAAAAGTTTTGGTATCAAAATGCACTTAAAGTACAAAAGTAAAAGTAGGTACTCATTATGCAGAATGTCCCATTTCACAAGTTTCCAAATGTGTAAAATGTCAAAAAATCATTTGAAAATAGCAGATCTGCAATATTGCCTCTGAGATGTAGTGGAGTAGAGAGAAAATTGGAAACACTCCAGTAAAGTAAAAAATCTTGAAAAGTGTACTTAAGTACACTTTTGGGTAAATGTACTTAGTTACTTTCCACCATTGGCCATCATATTGATAAAAACTGACTTGCCCAAAAATACTCCAAGCCCAGTTCTCTTATTGCAGCATCCAAAACAAGGTTTCCATGGAGATCTGATGGTATGTGATGCTAAAGCCACACCCCCTAATACAGACTGACCGGGCCCCTCTTCAACGCCCCATCCAGCTCCCTCAATTCTTTAATGATTCAACCCGCTCTGTTTCATCTCCGTTGACCTGACCCAAAACAAACAGCACCGCAGTAGGTATTATGATTAAAGAATGTGCTTTGGGTTTGGAGCGCCCAGGCAAACTCCCACTTAGATCATGAACACAGAGGTGTCTGTTTCAGATCAACGATGATGTTGGACCATGTGTCGACTGGTAGTGGTTATTTCCAAGAGAGTTTCTCTTCTGAACATTCTCTGGTGATTATTGCTTCTCTGGGTTTTTTTTCCTCAGTCGCTGGCTTATTTCATCCGATTAGCTTCTCTGTTGTGGTCTTATCTGGCTCAGTAGTAACTCATTAAAACATTAACTCCCAGCAGAGGCTACGAGGCCACCTTCGTCGTGATTGCCTCTTGGATCCCCGGTATAAGGAACGATGGAATAACATGATAAAACAAAGGCATACATTATGTTAGATGCCTCACAGGAAGGAGCCAAATTGAGCATGTTCTGTTTATTTGAAACACAATTGAGTTTCACTTCTTAAAACAGGGATTTCCTGAGGGACTTGTAATCTCTGCGCCGTATATGATTACTTTTTGACTCGTGCTGCACTCTTCTCTTTCCTGTCATTACTCTATAATGGGCCGTGACATTAAAACATCTATTCATGTCTAGACAGAATAGAAAAATGCCCGGAGAACTGTGTATAGTTATGATTGGCAACTCACTTTTTCTAGGGTTTGAGAGCATACATCTTGAGGACCTCTGTTTACAGTGCGTGAGTTATTGTAAAGATAGGCGCACTAATTAAATGTTTTGTGCCAAGTATAATGACATGCTGACTGACAAGCAGAGAGCACAGAGCAGCCATATCAAACAGAATGGAAATGCCCGACACCCCCACCCAAAATAAAGAAGTCAAGTTATAGTGAGAGTTTGAGTTGTATCCTGCTGCAGCCTGATGCACCAGTTGTTAAAACTACCATGAGAAAAGGTTTCCTTATGCTACTAGAAGCAGTGTTCAGTTTTCATTCACCTCTTATCAGGAACAAGCTCCAAGAACACATGCAGGTCTGCTACAACTGTCAGTTCTTTTTAAATCAAAGCTATGTGATGCAGAGCTATTTGTTTTATTGAGGTTTTTGAATAATGTCTTGTGCTCAACTGTAATTTGTATGTTTTATTTGAGCTTTATTTGTTACTTTCTATTCTGTTAACGCTTTTGTTTCTGTTTATCTTAATGCGCTTCATGCTTCAATGCACTTTGAATTGCCTTGTTGTTGAAATGTGTTCTACAAATAAACTTGCTTTGCACATAAAAGCTGAAATGATTTATTTTATTCCCTCTCTCGTCTCACTGAAGATGTTTTTCATGTTAATTAAAATGCAAAACAAGAAAACGTTAAACAAAGCACAATAAACAACAGTGACTACAATTTATTCTAATAGCATATCTAGTATAATAGGTGGATGGTTTACTGGGTAGGTGGGTTTCTTAGCTGATTGATTGCCTCAGTCAGTGTAATGATAAAAATATCCATATAAATATGTTGCAAATATTTTTATTGTGAAGCACAGGATAAAAATATACATTTTATGTTCAAATATATGGATTGCTTTCTTTTTTCCAAAAATATCCATATAAATATAAGCTGAGGATAGACCATGACATAGTCACCTGGGATCTTTTTTTGACACAGCCCCCAGATATTAACTTTGAGATGGTGATGTTCATATAGGCACCGCCAGAGCGAAAATATTACAAACATAAATGTGTGTAATTGCTGTTCTCAGTCATTACCTTACAGGTAAAGGTAAGGAAAGTATACTTTTATCATCTCTTTGGAGAAATTTGTCCCCTGCATTTGCCCCATCCTAAGGAGCAGCAAGCTGCCACAGTGCAGTACCTCCACATTACAACTCCAGTAGTACCTTGGTCAAGGGCAATGGGAGTACAGTATGCATGCATGTCTTTTGGTATGGGAGAAAACCCGAGCACCTGGAGGAAATGCATATACAAACACAGGGAGAACATGCAAACTTCTCAAAGAAAGGCCCCTGCTGACATTGCTGTGGGACAACAACATTAACAACCACTGCTCCACCATACCACCACCACGCCATTACAGCACATAAATGCATGTGAATTTATGTCGAAATTACTATAGGATTTCCTGTAGAAATCTACATCCAAAAGACTACTAGGATCTTACAAAAATAATACCATAGGCACATTACTGTACATGACACGAGACATGAACATACTATCTACAGAATATGATGGGAAATCTGTAGGAACTCTAAAATATATTTTTTTGCAATCAAGGAGGTTCAGAAACCACTGGTCAAACAGAGTCTGCTAGATATGATCTCCAAATAAAGATACAATAATGGAACATTTAGTAGACTGTAACTGGAGACCTACTTTTTAAATACATTCATTTAGCATTAGATGATTGCAAGTTTGATAGAATATATATATATATATATATATATATATATATATATATATATATATATATATATATATATATATATATATATATATATATATATATATATATATATATATATATATATATATATATATATTAATTAATTAATTAATGGATTGTTCCTTTATGATATTATGCTATATGGTTGTATGTCATCATGTTTAAATGTAGGATCTTGGTAGGGCTTTGGATTGGTCAAACAAATAAGCCTGTACAGTAATTTATTGTTTGATCCGTGAAAATGTTATTTATTATTTTTTTTATTTTATTTTTTATTTCATTAGAATATGTGTCAAATATATCAAGCCAATGTTTGTTTATCTTTTGATCTGAGGTTTTTTTAATCTACTGTGGAATTTACTGACTTTTTGTATAAAACAGGATCATAATAACACACACAGGGGGCTGTTAATGTAACAAGAAAGATGTATTATTGCTTTTATTGCGTGTGTGTTGAACACGTGGGACAATGTTTGGGTTGGAAAAAAACTCACTTCCTTAGCAACGTGTATCTGAACCAGGAAGTAGTTTTACTTCACTCTGTGGCTAGTGTTGCCATGTCCGTTTATTTAAGCGACTTTGGGCTTCTTTTTCTGTAAAGTTGCTTGTAAATATTTGCTGTTAACTACATATATATATATCATATACTTATATATATATATTTATATAATATAAATATATATATATATTATGACATATTTTGGGGCTTGTTTCGTTAAAGCTTATTTGGCAATTGGGCTTGTTTCCTAATGTTGTTTAAACCAGTGGTTCTGAAACATTTTCAAGTCAAGGACCCCCAAATTGACACTTATTAGCCCGCGGACCCCCATTTCAAAAGATATGCCAGGGACCTCCATAAGAGAAGTTTTTTTTACGGCTCTAGCAGTGATTCTCAACCATTTTAATTTCAAGGACCCCCTGTTTGACATGCATTAGGGCTACGGACCCCCATTTAATGGCATTTCTATCTCTGGGACCCCAATTCATAATGTAAAATCTATGTTATTTAACTCTGAGAGTGTACAAATGGAACCAAATGGAGGGATTTGGTTCCATTTGTACACTCTCAGAGTTACAGACCCATAAGGGTCCATTTGGTGCCTAATCTATCATTTAGCTGGGGACCCCCTGGAACTCCCTCAAGGACCCCTGGGGGTCCCCGGACCCCACTTTGAGAACCAATGTCATAGACTGTAAAAAGTAGGGGTATTTGTCCACAGACCCACCCATCTGAAAACATTTTTTTTTGTTGAAAATAGCAGATCTACAAGCTTGTAGATCGGCTATTTCCAAACAGTTTAAATGGCTCATGTGGCCTAATAAATAAGTTGCTTCTTTTGGGCATGTTTTTTTCCATACACCTCGTTGCTTATTTCTCACACAGAACCTGGCAACACTGGTTCATGCTGTGGCTAACTAGCTATGGTTAGCACAGACAGGCTAATAGTAGAAAGTATATATATATATCAGGTAAAGTTATAGGATCTCTAGATAATTATTATCTCTCATAACAACCACTCAGCCTCACTCATTGCAGCATGAGGAGGTGATTCTGGTGCTGTTGACGACAGAAGAGTTAATAACAGTAAACACAGTGAGTTCAATGGGTTCTTCTGACAGCTACACTTAGCTACTGCTGCTAACATTAGCCTTAACTCTCTTGCCTAATATCTATGCAATCCGTTGCACGGAAAAATAACTGATCTACAAGCTGATCTACAGCTTGTAGATCAGTTATTTTCGGCGAGCGACTCGACTGTAAATTAGGCTTTTATAGCCTTGATGATGATGATGAACTGATCATGTCTTTTCGGGGTTGTGAATGTGTTGATGATGATGTTATGATGAAGTTGTGAGGATGGATGGACTTTATGTCCCCACAGTGGTGGATGAAGTACTTTTTTACTTTAAGTAAAAGTAGCAATACCACAATATAAAAATACTCTGTTACAAGTATAAAGGGCCTGCATGTGTTCAAAATGTTACTTGAGTAAAAGTACAAAAGCATTGGCATCAAGATATACTTAAAAGTACCAAAAGTTAAAGTGCTCATTATACAGAATGTTCCATTTCAAGTTCAAAATGTATGCGAAAATCTTTTTGAAAATAGCAGATCTACAAGCTCACAATTCCACGCATTGTGAGCATATACATAAACCACAAAATGGTTTAGTGTGTTTTGTAATGATAATCAAAATCTACAAAGCAACTAGTAACTACAATTTTCAAATAATTGTAGTGGAGTAAAAGTACAATATTTGCCTCTAAGATGTAGTGGAAGTAAAAGTATTGAAATTCCTCAAATATGTACAGTACTTGAGTACATGTACTCTCCACCACTGCCAAAATGTCCTGTCACATTCCAGTTTAGGCAGAACAAGACCGGCGATGATAAAATAGCATTATTATAACTATCTGTCATTCATTGCCAGGCTTATTCAAAATACTAAAATCTGCGAAGATTCCTTTGGAAAAGATTGTCCGGTGAAAAGATCTACAAGCTCATAGCGTGGCAGAGCTATGAGCAGCTTGTAGATCTGCTATTTTTGAATAGCCCAAAGAAATCTTAAGATGACACAGATGCGTTCCCGGTCTAAAAGGGTTTAAAAGGCTCTCTTTGTTTTACCATTCTCTTTTGCTGTTATTAGGTTGTCCTGTCAGAATGAGTCGTTTGCCAGAGTCCAGTTGTTGGCCATGATGCTGGACAGGTTCTGCTGGGGTTATGGAGAATCCAATGAATTGTGCAGCAGACGAACAGCAGCCCTGCTGTCCTCCTTTGGCCACGTTATGGTCCAGTCAGCAGGACACGGTGTCAAGCAAGAAGGAAAAGCCACCTACCGTTGGATTGGGTGGATTTGTGTTGGTGCATGCAGGTATGTGTATATGTACACAACAGTAGTCGACAATGTAGTGATTATTGTGGTGCCTTAGCCACTTAAACCCATTAAGACCTCAGGCCGATTAAAACTTTTTTTTTTACTAAATCCTAACGCTTAAAAAAATATATGTATTCAAAGATTTGCGCAAATTTTCATTTTTTTTCCAAAAATAGCAGATCTACAAGCTCATAGCGCGGCACTCGGTGCCGCGCTATGAGCTTGTATATCTGCTATTTTTGAATGGCCAAAGTAATCGTAAAATGACACACAGATGCGTTCCTGGCCTTAATGGGTTTAAGGTAGGGTAAGTGATATGTTTTGGTTAAAACAAAACGTTTTTTTGCTAAAAGGTTAAAGCACTATATTTTGATAGTAATCATTGCTATATAGAGTGTTTGTTCAGTAACAGGAGTCTCCATGTCTCTCCAGCTCTTTAATTAACATAAAATACCTTTTCAGGTAGGTGACACAATCTCAGCCAATCAAGAGAAAGTACCCATTTATCAGCTTAATTTGTTATAGTGTTCCAGTTCCAATTTTGTTCAGCTCATTTCTTAGTGTCATCACTTCCAATTGCACTTGTTTAATCTGTATCCTGACTATGTTCTCTATCCTGATTGGATAAAATTGGTATCCCGACCTGAAAATGCTTTTTCTGTTTTATAAAGAGCTGGAGAGACATGGAGACTCCTGTTACTGAACAAACACTCTATTGCAATGAGTACTATCAGAATATAGAGCTATTTAACACTTATTTTACCCTACCTTTAAATACTTTGTTGACATGACCAACTCCCTTTTCCTCTTTTCACCATATCCCTTCACCGAAAATATAGCCAACACAAGCTGAACTTGCAGATCTGCTATTTGTGCCAAATATTCATCAATTATGACATATCCAGAATATAGGGACTCTAGGGTCCATGTGGTTAAATGTCACTTTTCATATAATTTTGCTTTCAGGAGCAGGATACCACTCAGAATCTAAGGCCAAGGAGTACAAGCATGTGTGCAAAAGAGCTTGCCAGAGAGTAAGTCATTTCCACAATATTTCCACACAAAAAAGTCACTAAACCTTTTACAAAGTCTTGTGAAATGTGCTTTTGATTAGAGCGCGGCCGATGCAAGATTTATTTTTTATCCAATGCTGATCCTGATTTTGGAGATATCCGAAGTTTTGACCGATATTTGTAAAAGAAAAACCTAGATATCATTAACGATTCTGTTTGGGATGTTTGTGATCTGAGCAGCCATCTCTTGGGTGCATGCACTCCACTCTGGAGAGCAATAAATGCTCCTCCCTCCTCTCAAATTAGGCTTTTTTTAAAAGAAATAAAAAAGTTATATTCTGTGCTGAATTGTCGTCCATCAAGCTGTGCTTGACATAATGATGTTGTCGTTTGCAGGCCGTGGACAGACTCAAGGCCGGTGCTCTGGCAGTGGAAGCAGTGGCTGCAGCCCTGGTTGAACTTGAGGTTGGTTACAACAACTCCCCTATCTCAGATCTACACACACACAGCAGTGAACACACAGGGTGTCTAATTTAACTCATTCACTGCCAGAATTATTTCTGGCCGCGTTTGAACACTGCCATATTTTTCATTGAAAAAAAAAAAAGTACTCAGGAGCCGAGATACAGAATTTTTAAGTTTTAAGTTAACAAGGAAGTGGATGGGAGTCTATATCTTCGAAAAATCATATCTCCTTGTTCTTTGGGTCAAAAAAAAATAAAAAAATCTTAATTATTTTTTTTTTTAAAGTCGTTTTAGTCGTTCTTGGCAGGCATGGCTTATGGACAGAAGTCGTTTTAGTCGTTCTAGGCAGGGAATGAGTTAAACAATAAACACAATAAAACTCTGTTCAGGCTCGGATCAACGTAACAGACAAAAATAAAAAGTTTGGTGGAAATGTACTGGTGATTTTAAAACATATACAGGTATGTGCTGTCTGATGTAAAACAGACACTGTGTGATGCATGGATATTCATTCTTTTGATCAAATATGATAGTATATGATAAATAATATAAGGGCGGAGCTTCCCCCAGGGCAAGTTGGGCTGAAACCATGACATTGATGAACTGTCTAGTTCTGCAGCTGCTCTGCAAAAATATGTGATATGAGATATGTGCAGTGAGGTAAGCAGTTGCTTACGCTCTTATGTAAGCATTCCTCGTAGAGTAACCTTTTCTCTCTCTTTTTTCCCCATCCATTTATGCTGTGGATCTCTTGTTTTTCTGTCTTTTTTTTTGTTTTTTATATTTTTTTCTGTGGTAATTTGTGTGCGTGTGTGCGTGCATTGTCTACAGTTACATCCTTAAAGGAGACACACCATGAATTTCACTTTTTTTTAATTTTTGGGTATTTTTTGGGCTCCCCAGTGTCTCTTGTACCCCAAAGATTTTTTTTTTTTAACATTCAGTCATTCATTCTCATTTCAGAGATTTTCAGAATGGGCGTGTCTGAACAGGCCATCTCAGAAATGGCATGTTTGCTTACATCACGAAACTTTCTGCCCATGTATTTTGACAGACAGAATTGCTCAGTAGCACCCCTCTGCCCAACAGGACGTTTTGGTATTGCAGCTGAAAGTGCTTTATAAGCCTGAGAGAATTGACTTGGGATGAGTATATCTGAGTGTTGATTTAGGCTCAAACCTTTTGAAAATGGTTTGAGGGACATACACCATATGATATTAAATATCAAATATATTTTTTTAATTCATGGTGTGTCTCCTTTAATGACCAGTTTCCAGCTGGTTTACAACAATAACACAAGTAATCAAGGAGGAAGATTTAAAAAAAAGTTATCATATAGTACCCTGTAATGTTATTGATCTAGTAGCAATGGCATTTATACATGAAAGTATACCATTTTTGTTCATATTGGTTGTGCAAGCAGCATAACTCAGACTACACTTGCTGGGTTTGAAGTGTCACTGAAGCAAATAGATAGATAGTGTCTGTGGAACAAATGCAGAGATGAATTCAGGGGTGCAATGCTCACTGGACGGCCTTGCACGCCGTGCAGGAACTTATTGTACCAGGAGCACGCACAGGCACACGCATAGATTTAAAACGACTTTAAATTCACACCTCAGCAAAGTTTAAAAAGACTCCCGACTCACACCAGGTGAATTAACATAGGAATGAGCCTAGATGCATATCAATTGTCCATTGTGTGACCTGTAGTGTAGGTGTTAAGCGACGTGCACGGCACGTCTTTAAAATAGAGTGCAACCACCTTCCAATTCAGCATTGCAACGCTGGATGAATTGAAACAAAGTGTGACATGGAATGCGTTCAAGCAAATGTTTAAAATGGACATATTAGATAGATATAGGATAGAATAGCTAGTTAGGTAGAACAGATGTAGGTTTAAATCTGGAGCATCATGGGGCGAAAGCTGATTTTTTTTTTGTTGAAGGTTTGAGATATCTGAGATACATAAAGAAGGGGTAGGACCTGATAAGTTTTCACAAAACTTCTTCCTACTAATTTTTCGAACATGGAATATAACTTAAGGATGATGTTAAAATAACTTTGGCGTAGTTTTTTAATCAAACGTTGTCTTTTCCTCATTTATATTTTTTATATGTTCGAAATAAAATAAATACATGAAAAAAATCACACCCAGTGTGAAGTGGGCGGTGTGTGGTCATCACAACATGACTCACTTTAAAAAAAGGATAAATGACTTTTTTTAAATTCCATACTGCTATTCATAGGGCTGCACATGTGTCATGTGTTTCGCTAGCCAATCACAGTCCTGAATTTGCAAAGTCAGCCTATCACATTACAGTTAGTGGTGATGACACTAGCTGTAATGTGATTGGCTGATATGAAAAAAGTATCGATTTGCATTAACAATGGAAGGGTTAGGGGGTACACAAATTTTTTGGTCGGTGTCCAAAACTCACTTATAGGGGGCGGCTACACCGCCCCAAAAAAGAAGAAAATATGATCAATTTACCTGTTTGTTTTGTTTTTGCTCTTTACCTAGGACTCTCCTTTTACAAATGCTGGGATGGGCTCCAACTTGAATCTGTCTGGAGAGATCGAGTGTGACGCAAGCATCATGGATGGGAAGTCGCTGCATTACGGAGCTGTCGGCTCTATAAGTGGTGCGTAAACAGAAGATCTCTCTAAATGTTATATCTTAGTACAAGTACAGTACAATCACCTGAAAGAAGTATAAAGCCCAGCCCAACCAACCGCTCTATGGATCTCACGTTCTTCAAGATCTAGTTTCTGCCATATCTTTGTGTTTTATAGGAAACCACTGGCATCATGAAAGTTTATTATAGTTGGACCACCCAGTCTTTACCTGGAGGATATGGAGGACTCTTTGCGTATGTGCTTACATCAGCAGATACTGTACTTGCAAAGGGTTTGGAGTCTAAGGCCTCCAGCAAAGAAAGAAAGAGAGAGAGAGAAAAGAAAGAAAGAAAGAAAAGCCTAGGGTTCAAAGTGGGCATTTGACATTTAGTCAAAAAGGCAACAGATTGTTTTTGTTACTGTTCCTTCCTAACAGTTAACTATAACATTTAGACTTGATGAATGAAAGGTTCATCTGTAAGTAAGCTGCTTTTAAACGAGTGGTTCTCAACCTTTTCATGCCACCACCCCCCAAAATAATCATATTTGAACTGGCGACCCCTCACCACCCTGATAAGCATTTGGAATTTGAGAGTTAAGGCATTCAACTTCATTTGACTCTGTTCCACGGATAAATATTGTGAAAATAGCCGATCTACAACGCGTTGTGAGCTTGTAGATCGGCTATTTTCAAAACCTCTTTCTTATATTATTTGACAATTTGGCCAATGTTTGACCAGTTTTTATAGTATACTTTGTTGATTACTTTTGATGCAGTAATGGGCCTTTTCTTTTGAGTTAGGCCATTAAATGGTCTTAGAAGTCCTTAAATTGTCAATTCACTGGCATCTAGGCCCCGACCCACAGGTTGAGAACCACTGTTTTAAACTACTAGATTTTCAGCCCACTGCACGGCCTTCAAAGCAGTACCCAGGTCCACTGTCATACCTGTGCGACCTTGTGTTCCGGTGGTAGGGGTCTACAACCTCTTCCTGGTAAAACCGAAAGTGAACAGATCCACAAACCAGAAGTAGGAAGGCCAAACCGGAAGTGGTCATTGTTTTTTTTATACATTTTTTAATTTTATTTAGAGTAGCCAATTATTTTTTAGCCCTTTTTCCTCCCCAATGTAGTTGTTATGCCAATTAATTCCTCCCCACACACATTTCTGTGTTGTCACTGCAATGGTATCCTACTGACTCACCTGACAGTGAGGAGCCCCCACCAGGAGGACGTAGAGCCTTCGTCCTACTCCTCCCGCCCAACGCTCCCCACTGACAGGTGCCGCCCCAGCCTGTAGGAGTATGTGCAATGACCAGTATCACCCTCCTCCCCGTCCGGCTTCCCTCCCCCCAACACGGGCCAATAGTGTTCGTGTAGAGACACTCGACAAAGCCGGATGCACCTCGGTGGATTGGAACCCACAACCTCGGTGGTGGTGTAATGCAGTGGTTCTCAAACTTTTTCATGTCAAGGACCCCCAAATTGACACTTATTAGCCCGCGGACCCCGTTTGAAAAGATATGCCAGGGACCCCAATAAGAGAAGGTTTATACGGCTCTTTAGCAGTGATTCTCAACCATTTTAATGTCAAGGACCCCCATTTTGACATGTATTAGGCTACGGACCCCCATTTAACGGCATTTATACCTCTGGGACCCGAATTTATATTATAAAATCAATGTTAATTTAACTCTGAGAGTGTACAAATGGACCCGTTAGGGTCCAGTTGGTTCCATTTGTACACTCTCAGAGTTACAGAACCATAAGGGTCCATTTGGTTCCACTCCATCATTTAGCTGGGGACCCCCTGGAACCGCCTCAAGTACCCCTGGGGGTCCCCGTACCCCACTTTGAGAACCAATGGTGTAATGCATGCCAAATTTGTTGTAGGTTTCCAGAGATTTTGGACTGTGAAACTGAACATCTCATTGCTTCTTCTTAACCGTAGATCCTGACAGTGCATAATTAAGCGATTTCACAATCAGGAGGATCATGCTGCTGTACTGTATATCAGCATGACTTCGATTCGGTCGTACAGATGATGCTGTCAAACATAATTATCACAGTCGTGCTCGTATGCAGTAAGATAACATGAACTTGATCGTGATGTTGCTTTCATACAACAGTTCTCCATGCACCATTTATTTCTAGTTAACTGTAATAAGAGAGAGATAATGATTTGTTTGTTTATTTAATCCATTAAGACCGGGAACGCGTCTGTGTCATTCTAAGATGTATTTGGTTATTGAAAAATAGCTCATAGCGTGGCACCACTGTGAGCGTTCCAAAATACATATCATTTTGGGGGTCCGTGACATGGAAAAGTTGGAGCACCATTGATATAGCAACGTACTGTTAGGATTTAGAAGACATTTTTAGATGTATTTGGCCGTGGACCCCCATCTCAAAATGTTTTGTTCCAGGGACCCCCCCCCCCCCCAGAAGATATATATGTTTGCTAAAAAAAAACATATATATATATTCAAAGATTTGCACACATTTTCAGGATTTTTCAAAAATAATTGCAGATCTACAAGCTCATAGCCGCGCTATAAGCTTGTAAATCAGCTATTTTTGAATAGCCAAAGAAATGACACAGATGCGTTCCCGGTCTTAATGGCTTAATTTCATATGAAATATCATCCAGCTCACAAAAGGAGAACAGAAGGGAGGTTCAAACTACTAGAATGCATCCGTTATTCTTCTTTAACACTCAGATTGAACATTAAACATTAAAGCTGTTTTGGATCTAAGGTTGAGACCAGAGCAGATGCACTTTAATTACCGACGGTACCGGGACTGTTTAGCTCTTTTATATCTGACCCCAAAAACGGTTATAGTGCTACTGGATCTGTCGTGACTTGTACTAGTGTCGAGGTAGATGATCATAGTTTAACACATTGAGTGCCTAGAACGACTTAACTCGTTTTTAGCTTTTCATCACTTGAGTGCCTAGATTGAGTTAACTCGTTTTTAGTAAAAAAATATTTTTTTCAAAAAAAAACAACACATTTTTATTTTATTTTATTTTTTTACTTTTTTTTTTTTTTTTTTGACCCAAAGACCAAGGAGATATGAATTTTCGAAGATCTTTACTCTCATCCACTTCCTTGTTAACTTAAAAAAACTTTAAAGTTTTGTATCTCGGCTCCTGAGTACTTTTTTGTTTCCCATTGAAAAATCTCTGGCATGAATAACAATAGGCAGTGAAAATAATTCAGGCAGTTCTTGTGTTAAAATAAATCATATAAATATTTAAATAGTTCCTTTTTATTAATAAGAATCCTGACATTTGCATGCATCTATTATATTTCCTGAGGCTTTAGATTGTTCAGGTCTGGTATTTTAGACAAAGTCAAAGGTTGTTATTCATTTACTTGTTGTGATATGATATAATCATGGCATTACATCTTTTTGCCTTTTCTTGCAGGTATTAAGAACCCAGTCTTAGTGGCAAACCGTCTGCTAAGCGAAGCACAGAAGGGAAAGCTATCAGCTGGGAGAATCCCCCCCTGGTGACTGTCCACTTTAATTAATACATTAGTACTTACAAGTTTGGTATTATTAGATTGCCATACTGACACGGTTTCTCTTCTTTCTACTATTGTCTAGTTTTTTAGTGGGACGAGGAGCACATGACTGGGCTGTGACCCATGGAATACCACCATGCCTGTCGGAGAAGATGGCTACCAGTAAGCATCTGAGTACTGATTCACCCATATTCTACACACCTTTGGTTCTCAAAGTGGGGTCCTGGGACCCCCAGGGGTCCTTCGGGGAGGGCGGGTACCAGGGGTTAGGATTAGGGCATTCATTTACGGGGGAAAAAAGCCATTTGCTAAAATGTCAGGTTCATGCTTTGTCATGTCTTTCTTTATGCTTAATTTATACTTATATTTTATATCTGTCGTGCGATGGTGTCACACGCCGGAAAAAGCAGATCTACAAGCTCACAACATGTACGATGCGACGTGTTATGAGCTTGTATATATTGTGTTTTCGTTATAAATTAGGCTTTAGTATTTAAAAAGTGCTTTCTTCTGTCTTCATATCGTCTTCGCCGAAAGTAGCTGATCTATAAGTTCAAAACGTGTCGCAAGGCAGTGTGTCGTTAGCTTGTAGCTCTGCTATTTTCGCCAAATGTTCTGACATGCCCAGATCGGGGATGCTTGGGTTCAAAATGGTTAAATGGTGCTTTCTTTATTAGCCCATTAAAACCGGGAAAGTGTTATTTTTAGATGTTTGTGTTGGTTTTTCAAAAATAGCAGATATACAAGCTATGCATTCCAATAATTTGACTGCATTCACTTTTAATTGCAGTGAGTTTTCGGAACCCCACACCAGCACAAGTTTAATTCCCTTACATCTCTTTGATGAATAGATTTAACAAGAACAGGTTTTCTGTGGGGTGGCCATAGCTGAGTGGGAATTGGAATTTCCTCTCTTCCAGGGACCAGAAAAGACTGTCTTTTCAACAGCATACCTGCGGAAAACCATGGACCCTTCAGAAGAGTGTCATGTTTTTAGATCCCTGTCCATTCTAACTGTCCTGTATTTGGGTGCATTGAGCCCTGACAGAATACACTGTTCTCTCTGTTTTCTCATTGTCAAGACAGTTCGTGGCTGGGCTTTAGGCATGCAATCAAAAAGTGAAACGGGTGGTTCTTGGTCCAATGTTTTCAAAAAATTGGCAAAAATATCAGATCTAGAAGCCCACAACATCTTGCAACGTTTTGTAATGTTTTGGCATTTTGGTGCGATACCTTCATTGATGTATTTGAATGCCCTCTCTCACAGAGTTCAGCCTGTCGGCATACAAGAGGAACAAACGCAAGATGGAGCTGGCGGAGAAGATGGACACAGGACCTAACCAGACAAAGAAAAGACGACAATCAAACGAGAACGTGAGTATCAATACTTAGTGAGTCTGATTCATTATACTGTATGTTTTTGCCTTTTTTTTTTTTAGAGCTGCATGAGTGTGTGTGTGTGCTTGTGTGTTAGAGTTCGCGAAATTCCAGCCGAATCCACCCTACCCGACCCGACGTTTTCGGGCCGGACCCAAAATCTATGCTAATTATTCGGGCCGGATGTTGGATGCAGCTCAAAGTTAACTTTACTCAGGTTTGTCGCCGTCCGACCGTCCTAGCCCGTGTTATTAACACATCCACCGCCAAGGTCTAATCTCAAAATGCACTTACCCCTGCCAAGCTTTTTTTGTCCTTTTTTGTTTTTTTGATTCCGCCATAGCACCCGCTAAATCCGTTTAAAATCCGCGTTCATTTGGTTCGACACGAACACGGGATCCGACATTACAAAACACCGAAAACGGCGACGCGATCCGACCCTCCATTTTGGAGAACGAGGGCAAAACGCTACAATGGGGGATGCGGAGAGCAAAACAACAAGCCGAGATAACAGCTTCCAAAGTTGATCGCTAGACAGGAAACGGAGGCGGGACAAAAACCGGAAACAGTATTATTTCGTGTTTTGGGGGTTTTCGGGCCTAAAAGTATGGTAATTGTTCGGGCCGGGCCGAGCCTCAGGCCGGCCCAGTGGGTCCCAGATAGGGCCAGGCCTTTATTTTCAGGTCCGTTGAGAACTCTAGTGTGTGTGTGTGTGTGTGTGTGTGGTTTTATTGTACTAGTGAGAACCAAATGTCCCCACAAGTGTAATAGAATTTGAGAAACAGACATATCGGGCCTCGTTGAATAAAATGTGCTTACGATCATATTTTCTAAACTGCTTGTGTGAGCGTATCCACAAGTCTGATTCATCATTGGTACACGAAAAAAACACCCGTCTGCTCTGAGACGTGTGTGCATGCGTCTGGAAAAATGCATGAAGGCGGAATGACTTATTCTTTATGCAAAATCAATTACAGTAGTGCCAAAACCTCAAGCTAAATGTTTCTGCGCTCAGCATGTGTCAAAACAAAGAAAAGAAAGGAAAAAAGAGGCCTGTTCACTGAACTGCTTGTTTTTTGAAGTAAGGATGCATAGCAAATTCAAACCCATTTTGTATTTATTTTCAAGTTGAAGCGTTTCAGAGCTCAGCAGCATACTGTGATTATTATTATGTCCCTCAGTGTGTTTGCTGTTTCTTGCCAGTGTGTGTGACCACAATTTGGCGAAGTGTTTACGGTTGTGTCTTAACCCATAAAAAACTGTAACGCATCTGTGTAACCACTTTAACCATTATTTTATACAAAAATAGCATATCCACTTTAACCATTATTTTATACAGAAATAGCATATATCAACTTTAACCATTATTGTATACAAAAATAGCAGATATGCAAGCTAATAGCACAGCACCGAGTGAGCTTGTAGATCTGCATTTTTTGGAAAAATCTTGAAAATGTTTGCAAATCATTGAATATACTGTAGCCGATATATTTTTTAAACCGAACATTTGAAACTAAAATCTTTGCTACTGGGGGGTCCCTTGAACAACATGTTTTGAGATGGGGGTCCGCGGCCAAATACATATCATTTTGGGGGTCCTTGACATGGAAAAAGTTTGAGAACCACTGATATAGAAACATACGTTTTTAAAACTTTAGGATTTAGAAGACATTTGTAGAATCCCCCAGAAGCAAAGATTTGAGTTAAAAATGATCACTTTAGAAAATGATATATATTCAAAAGATCTGCAACAACTTTCACGATTTTTTCCAAAATAGCAGATCTACAAGCTCGTAACGCGGCACTTGGGGTGTGTGTGTGTGTGTGTGTGTGTGTGTGTGTGTGTGTGTGTGTGTGTGTGTGTGTGTGTGTGTGTGTGTGTGTGTGTGTGTGTGTGTGTGTGTGTGTGTGTGTGTGTGTGTGTGTGTGTGTGTGTGAAAACAGAGGATGCTACAGTGTTAAATGAGTTTTTTTCAGTGAAGTTAAAGGTTCAGCATCATCTACTGTGTTCCCACCACCACCACCACCCCATCCGCTGCCCTTCTTTAATTGGTCCTAAGTGCAGTGTGCAGCGGACGCATTTGTCTTGACATTATTACACCGCTGAGAAAAGGGCTAACATCTGTATAGTCCTCTAATCCAAAGGCTGCCTGGTGGCCTCTGAGGAGGGATAATAATGACCTGGACGTAACAGGAGTGTGTGTGGAGAGTAGACCTCAATTATGCAAACATAAACACACACTCATGCACACGTGTACACACACAGGCTGACAGATTGAAAATACTGTTATGCATATTTGTTTGCCATAACCTTATGCTGTCTGTGAGCCTTTTTGATCCCTATATACTTCAGTTAATCACCTACTTTCCCCCCCATTTTTGACAATCTCTTGTCAAAAACGGCTTATCTTTTCAATGGCTGTTCACCTACTGTACTATGGCATGGCCCAGAATAGATACACTAGGTTTCATGTGGTTAACCACTTTCATTTACTTTTTTATTACTATTTTGGGGTATGTCCGTAACTCTTTCTCTGCCAGACTTATTTCTGGCTGCGTGCACCCACTACCAGCGATTTTTCGATTTTCTAACCTTTTGAAGTAGCCAAAAGGTAATAAAATATTTATCTCCAGTATGACCAATCCCCTGTTAGTTGCTAATCACGGAGTGTTTCACTGTGTTTCCGCGAAAAAATAAATAAATGTCATCGCGACCCCCATCCGCTTGTTACAGGCCGTTGAAAATAGGACGACTTGTCCAAAATGTTTAGTAAAACACAGTCGTCCTTTGTAGTGAAAGGGTTGCATCGCAAATTATGCATTGTGAGCTTGTAGATCGCCTATTTTTGCTGTGCTACGCCGGCATACGACAGTATGTATGATATAGGGCTTAAGTAGTTATACGTGCTGCCATAAGCCACGGATCAAACTTAACTTTTTGGCTTACCAGCTAAAGAGGCAGGTAGATTAAACTACCAGCCAGGCACATTTCATACTGGCCACAAATGCTAAATAAATAGCTTTTTAGAATATTTAGTAAACTAGAGGTTATCACACCTACAGTACTGTACGTCACACTGCCGATCCGACCATGTTAATGGCTTGATAATCTACAAATCAGCAACCTATCAGAGTAATTCAGTTATCATTTAGTGTCAGAGCAAACTGGAACTCTACGTACACACACACCTCAACTAACTGTTTTCAGAACAACCCTCACACACTGTCAGCCGCTCTGAAGTAAATAAGTATGAAAATGAGTGGATTGATGATTATAGACACACAGAAATATTCTGCTGAAATACTGCCATGCTGTTCACTGAATTCTCTGGATTAGTCTTTTAATCACCTACACGTTTTTCCATTCCTTAATAGGATCATAAGAGGGAGTGTTTATGTAGCTTGGAATGCGCATAGTAGTTAATGGATTAGAACGCACAAAAGGCCTCGGCTTGGCACATCGCTCGGGTTTTGGTTTCATACACATTGTTATCGTTTACGCAGTTAAATTTGATTAATCCTCACAATTGAAGGAGATATTCATTAAAAAGAAACCGGAATAACAACTTAGGTCAGCTGTTTGTTGTCTTGGGCAAGTTAGTGTCTTATGTGATTGATTTAGGTGTCAAAGTGCTACTTACCCTAATTAGGATTAAAAAGCCTTTTGGTGCTCCGAATGTTTATGTAAACCCACTTGACCTATTAATGATTAATACGTTGCTATTTTGGCCGGTTGAACTCGCTGTCTGATTCAACAAACCAAAGCGCTAAATTCACCCAGACTTTGTAAGTACATGGCAGCTACCGATGGTATTTTATTACAAACAGCTATCTGATGCTGGAATCAAACGTTAACAAGCCACCCACTGTTGTTTTGTCATCTTACCTTCACATTTCAGTCAAGCAGTACAGGTATTAATATAACGACCCCAATTTCTTTTAAAATTAGGCCCATGTTATAGAGATTCACGTGGATCCTATGATTGTGTTGATTGCAGCAGGCCTGGTTTTAATTTTCTCCCTCTGTGTGCCAAGCCATAAAAATGTTCCCATTCTTTTCTCTTTTTATTTTTTGGATAGATACAAGCACCTGTTTCATATGTTGGAAAAAAAACTAAAAGCTGATGTGATATAGTGGTTAGTGGCAAATATACTAGTATAAGCCAGCAACTCTGTGTGTGTGTGTGTGTGTGTGTGTGTGTGTGTGTGTGTGTGTGTGTGTGTGTGTGTGTGTGTGTGTGTGTGTGTGTGTGTGTGTGTGTGTGTGTGTGTGTGTGTGTGTGTGTGTGTGTGTGTGTGTGTGTGTGTGTGTGTGTGTGTGTGTGTGTTTGTGTGTGTGTAATTATATCTACTCGTATAGTAATTAATGACTATGTTTATTATTATTTTCTAATTAGCCTATAAGCTATGGTCTTTTGGGCTCTGAAAAGTAACGCAATGTGAACTAAAACCTGATTTATACTTGGTGATATGACAGTGTATAAATCAGGCATAAGTGTCACTGTGTCTCTCTGGTCTGAAGTGAGGCTTCGAGGCAGGACTTATTTAAGAACGTATGGTAAATATTATAGCCATCTTTGCCCCCCAGGGCTTTTATATTGTCAGTACAGCGGAGATGGATGTTTCGTTCTCTCAGAGAGTCGATCTTTGACCATATGTCATATAATCACGCACAAACATTTGCCTCGTCACGCAACGTCTTATCCAAAAACAAGTTCATTTCTAAGTGAACCGTAATCAGGGAAAGGCAAACAAATGTTTGAAAGAGCAACAATACATTTTTGATGAGACGCGAGTGAGAGATGAAAGAGCGATTAATCAATTTCTCATACAACGTGCTCTTGTTAACACATTGAGTGCCAGGGGTTTTTCAAAACAGGGTACCTCCAGTGCCTGGAATTTTAACCATTTTTGGACCTTTTTCAAGTAGTCACAAAACATTTTCAGTGATCACCGTCCTCACGGTGATCCCCTCATTACACACATAGAGGTCTCGTACAATCCGGGGAAAAAGATTAAAAACATTCAGTAATCCGTTCCATAGTTGCAGCCAGTTGAAAATAGTCGAAAATACATCGTAAAAACAAAAAGTACACAGGAGCCGAGATACAGGCTTTTGAAGTCACAAGTTAACCAGGAAGTGGATTGGAGTCTAAATCTTCGTAAAATGATATCTCCTGGTGCTGTGAAGGAAAAAAAAAAAAAAATTGAAAAAAAAAAAAGTTTTTTTTTTTTTTTTTTTTCATATTTTTTCCCAAAAACGTCCATAACCGTTTTTGGCACACCTTGTTTGGATTATGAAAAACGGTCCGGACCGTTTTTGGCACTCAATGTGTTAATGTTGGAAATGTCCCGTTCCAAAGAGACAGTCCGCTTCAGGATGTGAGATTTGGCTCTGCATCAATGACAATATTTCTATGTCGACTTGTTTATTTTTGGCATTTTTTATTCCTCAGCGTAGAGAGACAGTAAACCAAAGGGCAGAGACAGAGGAGAGACACGCAAGACAAGACAGGATTAAGATCTGAATCTGAACCATAAAAAGTCCTGAGGCCGATTCTACGAATGCCTTCTAAATCAGCATACTCATGGGCCAAGGACCCCCGAAATTATATTTATTTGGATAAGGACCCCCATTTTTGTTGTGCCATTGTGTTGGGCCCGGACGGCTATGGTAGCGGTCCGGGCACCTAGGCTGCCGATGATGCAGCCTGACAGCGTGTCGTGGGATCGAGTCCCGATCCCGACGATCCCTGCGTGCCATCTCTCTCTCCCCGTTCCTGTCAGACTACTGTACTATCTAATAAAGAAAAAGCCAAACAAATCTTTAACACATTAACCGCCAAGAAAGTAGTCCTACGGTCCGTTAAATCCAACTGTTAAGCGCCGAAACCGTAGTCCTACGGTCTGGGTGCTTTTTCCTTTAAAAAAAAAAAAAAAAAAACTTTTTTCAATTTTCGCACATTTCAGTGTAACACCACCGCAACCCGTAACTATTTGCGATCCCGTTTTTCGTTTCCGGTCGGCCTCCATTCTAAGGCGCACACTAAAAGTCCATTTCCTTCCTGTAGTTTTTTCTCCTCGCATTTCCCATGTTAACATAAACGGTCAGAACTCAAACCTGGCTGCCCCGTTTGACACGCCGTTTTCACTGGGAGACGAAACCAGACGTTGCCGATGTATGTAAACAGAGCAGCGATCACTTTTATGGATTTTAACAAGGACTATGGCGACGTGAAAAAAAAGAAAAAACAACAAAAAAAAGCTTGGCAGTGGTGAGTACATTCTGAGATTAGCCCTTGGCGGTGGATGTGTTAAGATTAATCAAAAAATAAAATAAAAAAATAAAAAGTCAAACACATCTAGAGAAAATCTACTAAAATCTAAAATGAAGCTTTTCCGGGTTTTAATGTGTTCAGCCTGATTTATACTCCGTTGATGGCGTCACGCTAAAAAACAAAATCAGATTAACAAGCTCACAGCACGTCGCATCCTCTGCGACGCGTTGTGACTTGAGATTCTGGGGGTACCTGGAACAACATATTTTGAGATGGGGGAGGGGTCGGCGGCCAAATACAGTACCTTGACATGTAAAAGTTGGAGCACCACTGATACAGCAACAAACTGGTAGGATTTAGAAAAACAATTTAGATACGTATTTGGCCACGGAACCCAATCTCAGTGAAGTAAAAAATACCTCGAAATTGTACTTAACCCATTGAGACCTGAAGCCGATTCTACATGTCTCCTAAATCTCAACAGTATTCTGAAAAACGTATGTTTCTATATCAGTGGTGCTCAATCTTTTTCATGTCAAGGACCCCCAAAATGATATGTATTTGGCCGCAGACCCCCATCAAAATATGTTGTTCCAGGGACCCCCCAGAAGCAAAGATTTGAGTTAAAAATGTTCGCTTAAAAAAAATATATATTCAAAGATTTGCGCACATTTTCACGATTTTTCAAAAATAGCAGATCTACAAGCTCGTAGCGCGGCACTCGGTGCCGCGCTATGAGCTTGTAGATCTGCTATTTTTGAATAGCCCAAAGTGTAAAATAATGCTTTTTAGCTCAAATCTAAAAATGACACAGTTCCAGATCTTAATGAGTTAAGTACATGTACTTAGTTACTTTACACCACTGCGTCTGTGTCTACGGTGTGGAAGACACAGTGGGGGCCTTTGTTGACAGTTTTTTCCCCTTCTTCTTCCTCCTCTTCTTCACGTGTCTCATTGCGGTGTAGGAGAACGGCTCAGGGTGTCTGGACACAGTGGGGGCCATTGTTGTTGACCAGGAGGGGAATGTCGCCGCCGCCGTGTCCAGTGGCGGCTTAGCCATGAAACACCCGGGCAGGGTGGGCCAGGTTAGAGACCCCTGTGTGGCTGTCACAACTTTTTCCCTAGTCAAGGACCCCTAAAATGTATATGTATTTGGCCGCGGACAGTGGTGTAAAGTAACTAAGTACATTTACTCAAGTACATGTACTTAAATATTTGTTTTTGGTATTTTTTACTTTACTGGAGTATTTCTAATTTGCAATACTTTTACTTCTACTCCACTACATCTCGGAGGCAAATATTTTACTTCTTACTCCACTAAATTATTTGAAAACTTTAGTTATTAGTTACTTTGCAGATTGTGATTATTATTACTAAACATACATTAGCCACCAAAGTGGTCTTGCCCTTTAATACAATATAACGGCGGTGGTTGGAGGTGGTCTACCTGCACTTCTATTGAGATATTTGTATCCTGTGGTCAAGTAGGACTACTACTGGTTGACATTTGGTATTGCATGGAGCTCATTTTATTTTATTTTATTTTAGCTCAGGGGCCACATTAGTGGAGAAGCTTAACCCCATTTTTTTACATTATTGAAACGAAGCGGATAAAAGCGCCAAATTTTTTATGAGGCTTCTTTAGGACCTACTGATGGATTCTAGCCTTGGGTACCAAACTTTATTTTGAAAAGTATCCATACACTTATCCATATCAATATCCATTAAAAAAAACAGGCCGATTCACTTTTTGGCCTATAACTCTTGAACCGTAGGTCATAGAATCAAAAATATATTTTTCCTGGACTCCTTGGATCACGACACAACTTCTCTTATAGGTCCCGCCCCTTTTCCGATATCAATTAAATTAAATCCAATTTAATTTTATTAAATCCAAATTTCACACAAATCGGCACACACTGTGTCTTTGGTCATGTGATGTAGATGTATCAGTCCGATTTCTCATATTCCCCTCAGATTGGCTACGATTGGCTTCTAAAATTTGCACACCTGCATTTAAATGCGCTTGGCAGCCAACTCCCCTGCAATCAATTAGCTCGTCACTTCTCCTTCTCCACATGACCAAAGACACAGTGTGTGCTGATTTGTATGAGTTGGACAACATTTGTAGGAGTAATAGCAAAATGTGTGTTTTGAAAATAACGCAAAATGGCGGAAAATTTTGAAATCGGAAAAGGGGCGGGACCTATATGGGAAGTTGCGTCATGATCCAAGGAGTCCAGGGAAAAAATACTTTTTATCCTATGACCTACGGTTCAAGAGTTATAGGCCAAAAAGTGAATCGGCCTGTTTTTTTTAATGAATATTGATATGGTTAATTGTATGGATACTTTTCAAAATAAAGTTTGGTACCCAAGGCTAGAATCCATCAGTAGGTCCTAAAGAAGCCTCATAAAAAATGTGGCGCTTTTATCCGCTTCGTTTCGATTATCTTGTTAAGCTCTCCCACTACATGGAGGAGGGCCGGACCGGTACCGGACCGGTAAAATCATGGCATAATAACTAATAATAACAATAACAACAACTTCGGATAGTTTTCTTTGTTTACTTTACTTAGTCTTAGTTAGTACAAGCACATTCTGAAAATGTAAACTTCACAAATAGGGATGGCCAAATGGAGACATTTTATTAACTGTTTACCGTTAGGCCTTACCGATTAATTAATCGATTACCGTTAAGAAAAAATTGTTTATAAAATACATTTTATTTCAAAGCGCCAAGTCTACACAGTTTGTTATGTGTCTCCAGCAGAGTTTCTAGTGTCTTTATCTCTCTCTGGAAGAGGTTGCACATGAACTCTGCAGCCGCACTGAGGCGCTCCAACACAGACAATATCAATACAAAGACGAGGAAGAAGAAGAGGAAAGTGGAAGTTACGTGTGGTTGCAGGTGTAGACTTGGCCAAAAAGCAATTAAAACATTTTTGGCAAAAAAAAAAAAAAAATGAATGCTTTGCAAAATCATCTCGCGGGCCGGATTAAACTAGTTAGCGGGCCTAATCCGGCCCGCGGGCCGTATGTTTGACATCCCTGCGCTATATCCTCTGCCTGAACAGGCCATTTGTCTTGCAGGGGATAAACCTGGGGGACTCAGGTTTGAATCCTGCATCGAACGTTAAAGTCACAAATTGCAGCTTTTAACTCTAAAGAACTATACTCCTCCTCTTTAGACTCACTATACTCCTCCTCTTTAAAGACTCACATGTCTTGTATTGTCTACTCTACACAGTTAACAGTTACAGGTCCATTTGGTTCCATTGGTACGCTCTCCTAGTTAAATTAACACGGAGGATTTGCCTGTGTTTTGTCTGTGTTTCCAGGCTGCTCATTACGGCTGTGGCTGCTGGGCTGAGAATGCCTGTAAAGTGACTCCTTATGCTACTGCAGTGAGTACCTCAGGTATATACACCACCACAACAACAACAACACTCCATTTAGTATGTGCCCCACCGCAACATCCTCAGCATTCTTTTAACCCATTGAGACCTGAAGCCGGTTCTACATTTCTCCTAAATCCCAACAATTTTCTGAAAAACATATGTTTCTATATCAGTGGTGCTCAATCTTTTTCATGTCAAGGACCCCCAAAATTATATGCATTTGGCCACGGACCCCCATCAAAATATTTTGTTCCAGGGACCCCCCAGAAGCAAAGATTTGAGTTCAAAATGTTCGCTTTAAAAATATATATATATTCAGAAGATTTGCACACATTTTCACGAATTTTCAAAAATAGCAGATCTGCAAGCTCGTAGCGCGGCACTCGGTGCCGCGCTATGAGCTTGTATATCTGCTATTTTTGAATAGCCCAAAGTGTAAAATAATGCTTTTTAGCTCAAATCTAAAAATGACACAGTTCCAGGTCTTAATGGGTTAACCACATGAACCCTAGAGGTTCTGGGGCAAACATTCAATAAAAATAAGACAAATCTACAAGCTCTCAAAACGTCGCATCGTGGCGCTTTGTGAACTTGTAGATTGGCTATTTTCGGCGAAGAGATTTGTCGTAGAGGGAATATAAAGGAATGGGCAAAGTTGATGGGCCGATCAACGAAAGTATAGTTGTTAAATCTGAGTGTGTGAATTATTTTAGACCTTTATGCAACTGATTGATAGGTTGTATAACACATTGGTTCTCAAAGTGGGGTCCGGGGACCCCCAGGGGCCCTTGAGGGAGTTCCAGGGGGTCCCCAGCTAAATGATGGATAGTTAGGAACCAAATGGAACCCTTTTGGGTCTGTAACTTTAAATTAACATTGATTTTACAATATAAATTGGGGTCCCAGAGATAGAAATGCCATTACATGGGGGTCCCTAGCCTAATGCATGTCAAACTGGGGCTCCTTGAAATTAAAATGGTTGAGAATCACTGCTAGAGCTGTAAAAAAAATCTTCTCTTATGGGGGTCCCTGGCATATCTTTTCAAATGGGGTCCGCGGGCTAATAAGTGTCAATTTGGGGGTCCTTGACATGAAAAAAAAAGAGAACCACTGGTCTAACACTGTGTGTGTGCACGTGTGTGTGTGTGTGTGTGTGTGCGTGTTTGTGTGTGTTTGTGTGTGTGTGTGTGTGTGTGTGTGTGTGTAACCATGACTATGCGCAGTTATGCGCGCGTCTCTGTATAATCTGTTTCCAGCCGGCGTGAAGGTTTTCTCACCGCTAGCCCTGTGTGTGTCTCATTCCGGTGATGATATGAATCAGACGCAGTAACGTTTTAGATGTGGTGCCTCCTCCCTATACTTTGTTTCAGTGAGTCAGGCTTCAAAAACACACACAAAAAAACTGATCATACTTTCCAGTGACCCTCCATCCATCCAAGCATTCCTGCTGCGTGATCTCTCCATCACAGTCACTTCCTCGCTTGATTGGGTCGCTGCGCTACGCGTTGTGTTAGTCACTGCCGCATACCGGGTGGATTACCCACAAGTCCGTTTGGATCTGCACCGCGACATGTGACAGGAGACACCTGCTGTATAGCACAAGGCCAGGCAGCTTGTCAATCTGGGGGGGAAAAGAAAGCTTGGTACCCTTTATTTTTAACCCATTCAGACCGGGAACGCATCTGTTTGTCATTTTTTTTATTTATTTGGCTTCAAAGATTTGCACAAATTTTCAAGATTAAAAAAGAAAATAGCAGATATTCTGAAAAATTTGTGCAAATCTTTGAATATATATTTTTTTCAGAGCGAACATTTTTAACTCAAATCTTTGCTTCTGGGGGGGTCCCTGGAACAAAACCTTTTTAGATGGGGGGTCCGTGGCCAAATACGTATCAAAACATGTTTTCTAAATCCTAACAGTATATTGCTGTATCAGTGGTGCTCCGACTTTTCCATTTCAAGGACCCCCAATGTTATATGTAATTTGGCCGTGGACCCCCCCTTCTCAAAATATGTTGTTCCAGGGACCCCCAGAAGCACAGATCGGAGTTACAAATGTCGCTTTAAAACACAAAAATAGCAGATCTACAAGCTTGTAGCGTGGCACTCTGTGCCATGCTATGAGCGTGTAGATCTTCTATTTTTCCGAATAGCCAAAGAAATAAAAAAAAAATGACACACTGATGTGTTCCCGGTCTTAGTGGGTTAATGTTTAAGGTAATAAAAAGGGAGGCTTATATGGTAGACAGATATATTTTTGCTAGATGGTGCGTTTTAGGCTAGCTCACATTCTCATTGTCACGTTGATTCACATTGCTCTTCAATCACATCAAAAAAGCAACTTTCACGCAATTGCGTTTTGCTAGCGGAGGAATTTCTTTTATGTCTCTCTGATAAATTGAGATGGATGAGCCGGTAGGGAATGGAGGCAGGGATGGAGGGAGGAGAGGAGGAGGGATGGAGGGAGGAGAGGAGGAGGGATGGAGGGAGGAGAGGAGGAGAGGCATTCAGAGAATCTCCAACTCCTGAGAAGAATTTCAACCGGCTGTTTTCTGCTGAACGACACCGGCGCACGACTAAAGCAGTGATGGAAAGTAACTAAGTACATTTACTTAAGTACAATTTTGAGCTGTTTGCACTTTACTTGAGTATTTCCAATTTCCAATACTTTTACTTCTACTCCACTACATCTCAGAGGAAAATATAGTACTTTTACTGTCCACTACAATTATTTGACAACTTTAGTTCTCTCTCTCGAAGTCTATAACTACAGATGTTGTCAGGGACATTACATCATTGGTTCTCAAAGTGGGGTCCGGGGACCCCCAGGGGTACTTGAGGGAGTTCCAGGGGGTCCCCAGCTAAATGAGTGATAGGAACCAAATGGACCCTTATGGGTCTGTAACTCTGAGAGTGTACAAATGGAACCAAATGGACCCTAACGGGTCCATTTGGTTCCATTTGGACACTCTCAGAGTTAAATTAACATTGATTTTACAATATGAATTGGATAAATGCCATTAAATGGGGGTCCGTAGCCTAATACATGTCAAATGGTTGAGAATCACTGCTAGAGAGCCGTAAAAAAACCTTCTCTTATTGGGGTCCCTGGCTTATCTTTTCAAATGGGGGTCCGCGGGGTAATAAGTGTCAATTTGGGGGTCCTTGACATGAAAAAGTTTGAGAACCACTGCATCACATCATCACATTACATGGGACAGCTGTGGCTCAGGAGGTAGAGCAGGTCGTCCAATGATCCGCGGGGTCGGCGTTTTGAATCCCGGCTTCCCTTGTCCACATGTCGAAGTGTCCTTTGGCAAGACACTGAACCCTACATTGCCTCCAATGTGTCGGTCGGCGCTAGCTTACCACCATTGGTGTGTGAATGTGGGAAAAGTGAGGACGCTGGCGTTGACTGTTTGCCGCTTCATCTCCCAATGTATGAATGAATGAACCATTGTAAAGCGCTTTGAGTAAGTTTGAGTACTTAGAAAAGCGCCATAAAAATGCAATTCATTACATTACATCATCATCACGCCGAAGTTACACAAGGATTCGTGCCGGTGATGTCGTTCAAGACCTGGGACTAGTTCATTCATAGCGTAATAAGGTTAGCGTTTTACTTCTGGTGATTGCATTTAAGGTTAAA